>NC_058082.1:120537360-120837360 GCF_014858855.1 Bufo gargarizans | reverse complement strand
GACCAATGCATATTCTTTATAAGAAGGATTTCTTCAAAATGCTACAACGGATCGGTTTCAGAAAGGTATCGTTTTATTCAGCAGGGTCAGCCCTCCCACGCATAAAGCCTGGTTGAATAGGGTTGATCCTGCTGTCAGATGCACTATAATTGTGGTGGCAAGAGAGAATGCCATAATGACCTGGTTAACTGCCCAATCCCTTGTTTTGTCCCCTAGACTCTATACACTGCAGTGAGTCTCCTGTCGGGCGTATTTGCTCAGATATCCTATCTACCATGATACCTAATGGTATATATTTTTTGCAGCACAGTTTCCTATAGGCTGGGTTCACACCTGAGCGTTTTACAGCGCGTTCCTACGCGCTGTAAAACGCTCAACAAGGAGAAACCAATGATTCCCTATGGGAATGGTTCACACTTGGGCGTTTTACAGCGCGTACGATCGCGCTGTAAAACGCCCGACGCTCCAAAAAGTACATGAGCGACTTTTGGGGCGTTTGTGGCCATAGGACACTGTAGTGAATCACACAAACGCGCGTCAAACGCGCGTTTACTATTACAAAAACGCGCATAAAAATGCGCGTCAAAAACGCGCGTAAAACGCGCGTTTGCGCAACGCTCAAGTGTGAACCCAGCCATACAGGTGGAAAAATGGTATGCCAATGCATGCTGGCCAGCTGGAGGCCAAAAGGACACTCCTTTAGGCTACATGCACACGATCAGGATTGCGTTCAGATTTTGTGCGGAAAATCCGCACCGTAGGTCATGTACATTGTATTCTATGAGAATTTGAAATTCTCAATGCACATGATGCAGATTTTTTCCGCGCGGATTTTGACCTGCGGTGCAGATTTTAAAATCCGCAGCATGTCAATTTATTTTATTTTTCCTGACCGGATTTTCTTCATTCACTTAGTGAAATCCGCACCGCATCTGCACATGAATTCTGAACGTGTGCATGTACCCTTATGCCGAGAGCTTTTCTCCATGCATCCCGTAGGCTAAGAGCACAGAAGTAGTATTCACTTAGAGTCATAAATAAAGCACAAAGAATTAGCTCACAGAGTATTGGCGAAAGACTAAGGTTTATCTTATTACCTGGATGACCTAATGAGAAAATTGCTAAATGAACAGCCACAATACAATATTGAACTATTCACAACCCGTTGGGCATAACACTGTGCGCTAGTTTTGCCTGGACTATTCCTTTAAGGACGTGCAAAACGATGGATATTAGTAAGTAGTGTTTATTAGGATTCATGGTTACTAAAGTCACGTAGAAATATAAATCTGTGCCAGACCGGACATAAGAGACCACCTGAGGACCGGTCTGGGTGTACTTTTTCTTCTCAATGAATTCTAAATCTGTAAATTCCGATGTGTATAAGTGTGTAGGCGCACACATCCATATAATTATACAGGATCTGACGGAGGAGGAGTGACTGCCTGGTAACCTCATTTCACCCCAGCCAAGGAATGCGGTGTACATCCCCTGAGCCCCAAGGAGATCTGCACATGTCGCCCACAGACTGAGGGAATGTTGTTTGGATGAAGAAAGATGTTTGTAGGGGGAGAACGGGCCAGATGGGAAAGCGTTTGAAGCCAGTGCTCAGCTAGAAGTGTGGAAAGTGCAGCACTCCCTTCATGCGTATTATACATCGTATTCACCCAGCGCGCTCCGCTCCTCAGTCCCCACACCAGAGAAACCATATGAAAATATAATGTGTAATATGTTTATTGTATTATGGATATTTTTGATTATTTTTATGACTTTCAATACTTAAGTATTTAAATCATATTACGGTATTTCTACCAGAGCTCCTTTTGGATATTTCGCTTAGAACAGACAGCCCTTTTTACAGTTTGCAATATTCACTTAATATGGACGGAATAGATAACATTTATAGTGGAGCTAATCCTGAAAATGAAAGCATTGATGGATTTTAAAACGCAATCCATTATACTGCCCCAGTTTCCACCATCTTGACTGTTAGCAGTGATATTTTAGTTCCGTGTACGCTGTGCCTGACACCATGGTTTAGTCAGGGAGTAGCGTTGGCTTATTGTGCTGTACTGTGAGCATTTTACAGCAATTATCTCATTCTATTTCAAGCAAAATAATGCATTCTGCTACATCAAAGTCAAAGAAAATTTGAGGGGAGATTTATCAAACTGGTGTAAAGTAGAGCTGGCTTAGTTGCCCATAGCAACCAATCAGATTCCTCATTTCATTTTCCACAGATTCTTTGGAAATTGAAAAGTGAAATCTGATTGGTTGCTATGGGCCAGTTCTACTTTACACTAGTTTGATAATTCTCCCCCTTAGTGCTCCCTATAAATGGATAGTTTGTGATGGTATAATACCTTTCATTACTTATCTTATACGGCCGGCCATACACACACCTCTCCCAATGCCTACATACACATGTACGCTTGGCTCAGACGAGCCTGCGTGTGTGCTCAGTAGTAAGCGAGGAGGAGGCTGCTGCCAGGTGTTTGGCAGAGCTTATATCTCTGAGAGCACAAGGACCAGGGAGTTGGAATCCACCTGTCTATCCTTCTCTCCTCTGAGGCGCTGTTGGGGATAGGGGAGGCACCCATACGTAGATGTTCGTCCGATCCAGCCCAAATCAGTGGGTTTGGCCGCCATAGATGGAAATCCTAGACTATATTCAATCATTAGTCACCTATCCACTATCTATTCAGTCGTTTCTTTCATTCTTATAGACTGTGAGACTACCTGCACGTCGCGTATTATGCAAGTTTTTTTTTCTGCGCAGGTTTTCATGCAGAAAAACCTCAGCGTAATACAGTACCAGTAAAGTGAATGAGATTTGACAAATGCAGATTTTGAAATCTGTAGTATGTCAATTGTTTCTGCGGATTTTTAGTGCAGGTCTCATCATATGTAAATCAAAGGCCTCGTGCACACGACCGTTGTTTTGGTCCGCATCCGAGCCGCAGTATTTGCGGCTCGGGTGCGGACCCATTTACTTCAATGGGGCCGCAAAAGATGCGGACAGCACTCCGTGTGCTTTCCGCATCCGTTGCTCCGTTCCTTGGTACGCAAAAAAAATATAACCTGTCCTATTCTTTTTGCGGACAAGAATAGGCAGTTATATTAATGGCTGTCTGCGCCGTTCCGCAAATTGCGGAGCACACACGGATGAAATCTGTGTTTTGCGGATCCGCAAAACACACAACGGTCGTGTGCATGAGGCCAAAAGGTGATATCGGGGCAAATCCGCTTGGTAATCTGAGGTAAAACATGCAGATTTGGTGTGGAAATGCAGGGAAAGCTGCACAGAAATTGTGTCTGAAAACCCGCAGCCGTGTGCTGGTAGCCTAAAAGGGGTGGCGGGGCGCATACCCATCCGCTACCCCATTCAGACCCCTTGTAGTACAGTCTTGCTCCGGTTGCAGTGAAGGAACAGGAATTGGGGTCTTGTGTTTAGCAATCAGTGGGATTCACTGGACCCGCAGCGATCTAGTATTTATCACCTTTCCAGTGGAATAGCTCTTTAATGTCTGCACAATTGAGGGAGATTTTTCAAAACTGGTGTAAAGGAAAACTGGCTTAGTTGCCCATAGCAATGAATCAGATTTCACCTTTTATTTCCCAAAGGAGCTCTGAAAAATGAAAGGTGGGATCCGATTGGTTGCTATGGGCAACTAAGCCAGATTTCCTTTACACTAAGGCCTATTGCACATAACCGTAGGTGTCCCATGCCCGTGCTGCGGACCGCATATGCGGATCCACAATACACGGGCGCCGTTCCGTGGGCTTTCCGCATCACTGATGCGGACCCATTCACTTCAAATGTGGAATGGTGCAGAACGGGAGCACGGAACGGAACCCTACGGAAGAACTACGGAGTCGCAATGCGGATCGCGGACCCAGTCACTTTAATGGGTCCACGATCCGCCCATTCTGCAAAAAGATAGGACATGTTCTATTGTAGTCCTTCCGTAGGATTCCGTTCTGTGCTTCCGTTCCGCACCATTCCGCATCTCCGGATTTGCGGACCCATTGAAGTGATGCCTAATGCCCACGATACGGCGCCCATGTATTGCGGATCCGCATATGCGGTCCGCAGCACGGGCACAGGACACCTACGGTCGTGTGCAATAGGCCTAAGGACAGTTTATAAGATGTCAATTAACCAATCAGTGTGTTGTTTTTTGGAGCAAGGACAGAACCGCAATACCCATTGACAGGAGCTGCTGTACACTGTTGGTAGTTAGTGATTAATGTCATAATTGAGGGAATTGCAGGGATGCCCATTAACCCATTAGTGTGTTTTTGTAGTTCACACTCACACGGTAATGAACAGCTATTAGCTTACTTTCCACAGTGCTCACCTCTGGCAAGACAGGGACACCTCCAGCTGAGACACCCATGCCCACCTAGTGTGTGCTATTCTGCGTCTGCTCTCCTCACCACTGTACTTATTACTGTGGTTTGGATGAGGAGTCCCCCTCAGGGTGCTCTTGTGCAGCTGGGTGATATATCTACCCTAGGTATAACACCGTGAAAATTAGTTGCTTCTGATGACAAGCATGTTAACTGCCCCCATTAACAATCAGCAGAACTCTGAATTCAGCTCCGGAATATTTTACGGCAATAGCTCTGAATCTGAGTGTCTGTGATGTGCGGTCCGCAAATTGCGGATCGCACATTGCAGGTGTCCGTGTTTTGCGGATCCGCAAAACACTTACGGACGTGTGAATGGACCCTTATTTTCGCCCGACAGATAGGGCACAAGTACACTGCAACATTGCAACTTTTTGTCGCACCAATGTCGCGCAACAATTTTTATAATGGTAGTCTATGGTGTCGCACTGCAGCATGTGACATGCTGCGACTGCGATGCGACCATCGCAGAAAAAACCATCTCGAATGAATTTTTTGTGACTGTCGCAGTCGCAGCATGTCGCATGTTGCAGTGCGACACCATAGACTATCATTATAAAAATTGTCGCATGACATTGGTGCGACAGATGTCGACGTGTAGACCTAGCCTTATTCCTACTCTGCTGCAGTCTGCTATAAAGGTCCATCTGGGTGTTACCAGTTGGCGGCTTGTCACTGCATAGTCCAAGACTGGCAGCACTGATTGGATCGTTTCAGACTGTGCAGGGATACACTCCCAACTGGTAACATCCATCTGGACCATTATTGCAAACCTTATTATTACATGGGGAATGCAAGTAATTAGTACACCAGACATGTCAGGAGAGGGGACAGGAGATCATTTCCATAAAAACACTGGTAGTTGGATGTGGTTACCATAATCGGATTTTTCCCACAATAGTTGTATTATACTTCACCCAGCAACGCAAGAAAACCAATGAAGTGTTTACCTCTCTTTCAACTACAGGAAATCCACATCTTCTCCGCAAGGGAAAAAATTGAAATATCAAAAAATATTGTACCATTAATCTGACCACTATCTTGAAACTGCAGAACGAGAAAGGTTGTCAGGGTGCCTTACATAATGGCAGCGCAGGAGCACTGCTCTGCAGAAGAGCTTACAATCTACAGCTAGATGTCCAATTACAGTATAGCATGCACGGGCTCATCATCCTGGAGCTCCACTTGTAACAGAATCTGCCCAGCTTAGTTATTTCCTGTCTGGTGTCAGTAAATGGTTGGGAGGAGGTGGGGGATGGGAGCTGGAGGAAGGGGAAGACGAAAGTTAATCCTTTCTTTGCTGGGTAGTAGAAAAAAAAATTGCCGCCAGTTTACCGGATGTGTGGCGCTCATGCACTGGAAAGGGTTAAACAACTTGGGGTAGAGGAATAACTGTTATCTGTCATAGCAGGGAGTGGAGTGAATGAGGCAGGAATAGGAAGAGGGAGATGGCTGGGAAGCAGTGCTGTCAACTGAGGCTATTCTGAGCTGTGAGGGTAACTGTCCGGCCAGAGGAAGGAAAAGACGAATACAAGGCAATGCTTCCTGACTGTACATTCAGCACATCATAGGGTCAGAAATCTACACATATAATACACTTTATACGTTCACATTTCCAGAATTGTCAACGCCTTCGTCTAGTGCACGTGGGCCTCCTGACCTTCACATGTCTTCAGTTGAGGTCCTTCTTAAGCCTTTCATTTTAGACACAGTTTAAATGAATATTAGTATGACCGTGGAAAAATATTAGATAAAGTGAACAATTTCTCCACTTGCGTTCACAGTTAGTATCAGCAAGTATCAGTCTTCCTAGAACTAACCCAGAAGTAATCCGTGAAATATCTCTGGTCCTGTGGTATGGTGTCTTCTGCTCCTCATAATGGGCTGACACAAAAGGGTTATCCAATATCATAAACAGCCCCCCCATGTGCCGGGCCCCTCAGAGGAAATATACTTACCCCACTCCCCGCACCGCCGCTGCTGCTTTTCCCTGTACATGGAAGAAAACATCCGGTGTCGGAGGGGGAGCAGCCAATGGCAGACGGGGACGAGCCTCTCTAGCGTCACCCGCGATGCTAGGGAAGCTCATTCCCACCTGCTATTGGGTTCTTCCCCCCCGACATCGGATGTTTTAATCCGTGTACAGGGAAAAGCAGCAGCGGCAGTGCGGGCACCAGGAGGGGAGCGGGATAAGTATACTCCCTCTGAGGGGCACATGGGGGGGGGCTGTTTATTATGTTGGATAACCGTTTTAAGGAGCATTAACACTCATTGACTGAGCAGGCAATTATTGGGAAGGAACCGTTCCTTCCTGATAACTTCCTGCTCGTCAGTGGAGGTAAGAGCTGGATTTACATGACTACTGCTATCTCTCGTCCTCATACAGATTTCTTGTTTCTGGGCAGCAGATCCCAGTTTACACAGCACGATTTAATGGACAGAAATGATAATTTAGGTGTCCACATAGACTATGAATTCACCCGATGAATTAGCATATTGCACACTGATTATTGGGTGATCTGCAGAACCTTTACACGGTCTGATTAACAGGAATGGGTGTTCATACTAATGTACGCTTCCGATAATTGGCCCGACAATTGCCTAGTGTAAATCCAGCTTTACTGTTCTGTCAATCATTTTTCAGTAGTCTATATATAAATATATCACCAACAGTATATGTAGAGAAGACAGGATCCACCATTTACAGCAGGTGATGGTCACAGTTCCCCTATTTTCCCTCCCTGCACAATGACCTCTGCACAGGTCACACAGGATGCCCACAACAGTCTCCTATAGAAGTCATCTATAGTCCACAAGTACCTATAGTCCCTGTGGCTACAGTAAAGCATATCTCTGAATTCTGTTTACCGGTTCTGTTCTAGCCCTGAGGGTCCCATCCCCACTGCTTCTGATCCTGTAATTGCTTGCACCCATTCACTCATGCGCAGTCGAAATTTACAAAAATTTCCCACTTCTATGGGGAGAGCACTTGGTGGTGGCCAGACTCGGGGAAACCCAGGGTCCTCCAGCCACCAACTTCCCCACTCCGTCCTTGATACCTATCAGACAATGGGGACATATCCTAGCAATATTCCCCCATTGTCTGAGATGGGAATACCTCTTTAAGCAGTGTCTTCTCCTTGACCTGTCAATAATAGACTGGTCTTCTTGCTTTCCAAATGGCTAAACCACAGATCTGCTTATATCAGATGGGTGTTAGAACTGTATCTTTTTCTTGCTAGCTTCCTAAAATTCTATAATAACAATATAGCTATTTATCCATTGTGGTAGCGTTTTTTTGCAGAAATACCGTGGCTTGGTTTTTTAATGGAGATTGGCATTCAGTTATGATAGCAAATATTTGTGTTGGCTGAACTTTTTATTGTGTATAAATCATTCAAACTTTGCTTCACAGTTTTAAGATATTTTTATCCTCTTTCTTAATCAGTCACCAAAATGTATCCCGTTCTGTTTATAAGGGGCAGAGGTCTCGTAGCAGTAATCTTGGGGCAAGAGTTAAAAAATTAATATGAATTTTTTGTCTGTAAGGATTCATAATTTCAGCTTAGTATATGTCTGCTTTGTGAGTTCTAAAAGATGTCTGTATTTCACAATATTTTATCTGTCCAAAGGGGAATAGTTGATGTTTAAAGTGCAAGACCTCTGCGGCCGTTCAGTCAATGACCACTACAAAATGGCCAGATATGTAGAATTGTATAAAATAATAGATGGGATGCTAAACACTTGAGGGATCTAATGTGCATATTTGGGTGCAATTTAGAGTTATTAAATACAGATCTATTTAGACCAGGCATGCTTAAACTGCGGCCCCTCCAGCTGTTGCAAAACGACAACTCCCAGCATGCCTGAACAGCCTACAGCTATCAGCCTACAGCAGGGCATTGTGGGAGTTGTAGTTTTACAACAGCTGGAGGGCCGCAGGTTGAGCATGCCTGATTTAGACCAAGTTGTTGGAACCCAAGAAAAACTGAATCCGAAAATTCAGGTTTGACTGCAGTTAGGGCTCATGCACACACATGTAGTTTTGGTCCGCATGTCGGATGTGGACCCATTCACTTCAGTGGGGCACACAGTATGTACGTTCCACGGCCCCCCCAAAAAATAGAACATGTCCAATTCTTGTCTGCAAGGATAAGACTGTTCTATTAGGGGCCGGCTGTTCCGTTACGCACAATGCGGAATGCATGCGGCCAGTATCTATGTTTTGCAGACCCTAATGACGGCAGCGGTCGTGTGGGTGAGCCCTTAACCCTAATATCCCACTCCACCATATCCTAGTCAAGAATCTGAGATATACGATAGTTGTCTTAACTGTCCTTATGCTTGTAAAACGTACTGGCTCCCTGCCGCCCTGGTCCTGCGCGTTGGCTCCTGCCTGGGCATGATCACCTGCTCGACTGCCGCCAATAACTGACTTTAGTGGAGCAGGTGACCATGTCCACGCTAAGGAGATGTGGACCGAAAGATAGTCACGCAGAAGCCAGCGTGCAGGGCTGAGGGGAGCAGGTAAGTAGGGTTCTTTCCATAGCAAAGGCAGGCTTCATGCATCCACGAAAAGTTATTTATTCCTGGACAACCCCTTTAAGCCTGCCTTGAAAATGAATTCACTTAACCAGGGTCCATACCTAGTACACAACCTGCCCTAAATATAGATATATCTCCACTCCATTGTGTCTCCACTAGCTACGTTTATCACATCACTCTGCACCATATTTCCCTGTTGGCTCAAATACTGGCTGGGTGACGGGTTTATGCAGCTTTATTTATATTCTCCATGCCAACGTTAAGCCCTGGTCCCTGTAACCAGATTAGCACCAGGTATCTGTTGTGTAACTCATCCCATTCTATTTAGATTGCAAGCTCTTATGGGCAAGGACTTTTGTTGTCTTATTTTTCTTCATTTCTTTTGAGTATTTGTTCTTTTACTCGGGTGTTATTTCCATGTTGGCGCTATGTAAATCAAGCTCATCGTTATTACGGTCTCTTTATGACCTCGCCTAATTTGTGGGATGAACTGGAATTCTTCAAGGAAAAGTCTTAAGTTGCTCTTGACATGGTAATGAACTTGGCAAAAGCAGAAGGCCCTGAACAGGTTAATAGCGGGCCACACTGATACAAATCTTTTGTAATTGGCTGGGCACAGATCTGAGTTCACCATTATGTGAACTTGCTGACTTGTGCACATTCCTGTCTTTGCTCCACACATGCAGGTTAATGGATAGTTCAATGTAAAGAAGTTCATCTAAAGTCTGGGATGATGATGGGTGGATGGGTGGAGTGGTAGTTATGGTTGAGTGGTGTTCCACATCATTTATTTGACCTGTATATGATATTATTCTGAAGGTAATATACTCTTTGTATTAGGGAAGAAACTCGCGTTGCGGCGTTCGCATATGACTGAAAGCCCGCATACAGTGGCTGCATAATTTAGAGGATAATACCGAAGTTGTACCTCCAAAATTGTGCACTGAATGTCCTCAGGATGTTGGCTACACATGAAAGCGCAACGTGTGTCCCTCTGCCCGAGCGCATTTTTATCATTTACAACTTTAGCAGAATTCACTTATTAGCCGCTAAACATATCTACATTTATTTCTTCTAGATATGGAAAAATTGTCTCCACCAAAGCTATTTTGGATAAAACAACCAACAAGTGTAAAGGTGAGAACTTTGTTCTTTGTCGTCTCTTTCCTTCTACAGTACTACCTTTTGTGTCCCCCCATTTCCTCATAGATTGTCAGCTCTTGCAAGCAGGGCACTGACTCCTAGTGTTTCAGTTGTATATTACAGTTACGCTGTGATGTCTTTTGTTTTGTACATGAACTCTATGAATTTGTAAAGGGCTGCCGAATATGGTGGCGCTATAGAAATAAATATTATTATTACTGTATTTGCAAAAAAGGCAAATGTGGCACATGCCTAGGGCAGCGGAGGTTGTCGTTACTCACTTCAGTCCCTGTCCACAGTAGGGCTCACACCCCTAATCCCTATGCTGTCATACTGCTGCTCAGTGATCTGCCAGTGATACACGGCGATTGTAAAGAAAAGCCGACATATGAAATCGGAGACATACATGACATCCCTCTGATGCAATCCGAACCCATGCTTAGTATGGGCAGACTGCCCAGGGTCCCTATTGTTAGACTATACTTAGGTATTCCAACAACTGCCTATAAACTATTAGTACAGCTAAAGTACTACAGTTAAAGGGATTCTGTCACCTCTTTTTACCCTATAGAGTTGCGGACATGCACGGCTAGATCGCCGCTAGCATGTCCGCAATATACCTGTCCCATAGCTCTGTGTAGTCTTATTGAGTGTAAAAAATGATTTTATATATATGTAAATCAGCCTGGTAAGGAGCCCAAGAGGCTGTACTAACCGTTCTGGAGCCCAGCTACACCCCCCTGTGAAGGAGCCCAGCACCGCCTGTATCCAGGAATCTCCTCCTTGCTCAGAAAGTCAGATCTCCGTAATCTCGCGCATGCACAATGCCGGCATAGTGTCCCTTCCCTGTGCTGGCATCAGCCTCAGCGAAGGAACTGCGCATGCCCGAGCTCGCCCACCGTGAGATGGGCGAGCTCGAGCATGCGCAGTTCCTTCCCCGAGGCTGATGCCAGCACAGTGTGTAAGTGCCCAGGCTGCTCTGCCTTCTTAACCGTTACTCCTACCCCAGCCTCTTCCTTTGCCCGCTCTCCTATTCCCTTGTATCATCCCTAGGTCCGGCCGAGATCCTGCGCCTGCGCACTGCTTCGCCGGCTGGCGCATGCGCACTAGTTGAATTGATGCCGTACCCAAAATGGGCATTGCAGTGTGCATGCCCCGGCCCGGCGAAGCAGTGCGCAGGCGCGGGATCTCGGCCGGACCTAGCGATGATACAAGGGAATAGGAGGGCGGGCAAAGGAAGAGGCTGGGGGAGGAGTAACGGTTAAGAAGGCAGAGCAGCCTGGGCACCTACACACGGAACACTGCCCCTGGGCACCTACACACGGAACACTGCCCCTGGGCACCTACGCACTTGCGAGTGCTCATTTGCATATGAAATAAACGTCGTTTTTCCTGCTTCTGGACGTCTAAAGAAAATAACAAAGGTACCATTACAATCCTGTATAGGTGTGCTACTGCGCCATGTAAGTGCTGCATATGGTCATATAGTGGTGACAGACTCCCTTTAAGAAAGAGAGCTAATTTGCATGCTGAAAGGCAAAGAAGCAACATTAAAAAAAAGTATATATCCTCAAGGCCAGAATTGGCCCGGGTTATGGGGTCAGACATGGATTTACATGGTAGCCACCTTTAGGTGGTATTAGGGAGATATCTCTCTACCTTGTGGGAAGACCAGCCTGGCGTAATGTACGTACTCTACAAATGGTGTTACAAATCTCCAAAAGAACACAGCACTTTACTGGAAGATATACAGGTCCTTCTAAAAAAATTTGCATATTGTGATAAAGTTCATTATTTTCTGTAATGTACTGATAAACATTAGACTTTCATATATTTTAGATTCATTATACACCAACTGAAGTAGTTCAAGCCTTTTATTGTTTTAATATTGATGATTTTGGCATACAGCTCATGAAAACCCAAAATTCCTATCTCAAAAAATTAGCATATCATGAAAAGGTTCTCTAAACGAGCTATTAACCTAATCATCTGAATCAACTAATTAACTCTAAACACCTGCAAAAGATTCCTGAGGCTTTTAAAAACTCCCAGCCTGGTTCATTACTCAAAACCGCAATCATGGGTAAGACTGCCGACCTGACTGCTGTCCAGAAGGCCATCATTGACACCCTCAAGCAGGAGGGTAAGACACAGAAAGAAATTTCTGAACGAATAGGCTGTTCCCAGAGTGCTGTATCAAGGCACCTCAGTGGGAAGTCTGTGGGAAGGAAAACGTGTGGCAGAAAACGCTGCACAACGAGAAGAGGTGACCAGACCCTGAGGAAGATTGTGGAGAAGGACCGATTCAAGACCTTGGGGGACCTGCGGAAGCAGTGGACTGAGTCTGGAGTAGAAACATCCAGAGCCACCGTGTACAGGCGTGTGCAGGAAATGGGCTACAGGTGCCGCATTCCCCAGGTCAAGCCACTTTTGAACCAGAAACAGCGGCAGAAGCGCCTGACCTTGGCTACAGAGAAGCAGCACTGGACTGTTGCATGTCATTCTGAGATCAAGGTGCCAGAATCTGGAGGAAGACTGGGGAGAGGGAAATGCCAAAATGCCTGAAGTCCAGTGTCAAGTACCCACAGTCAGTGATGGTCTGGGGTGCCATGTCAGCTGCTGGTGTTGGTCCACTGTGTTTTATCAAGGGCAGGGTCAATGCAGCTAGCTATCAGGAGATTTTTGGAGCACTTCATGCTTCCATCTGCTGAAAAGCTTTATGGAGATGAAGATTTCATTTTTCAGCACGACCTGGCACCTGCTCACAGTGCCAAAACCACTGGTAAATGGTGTACTGACCATGGTATTACTGTGCTCAATTGGCCTGCCAACTCTCCTGACCTGAACCCCATAGAGAATCTGTGGGATATTGGGAAGAGAAAGTTGAGAGACGCAAGACCCAACACTCTGGATGAGCTTAAGGCCGCTATCGAAGCATCCTGGGCCTCCATAACACCTCAGCAGTGCCACAGGCTGATTGCCTCCATGCCACGCCGCATTGAAGCAGTCATTTCTGCAAAAGGATTCCCGACCAAGTATTGAGTGCATAACTGAACATAATTATTTGAAGGTTGACTTTTTTTGTATTAAAAACACTTTTCTTTTATTGGTCGGATGAAATATGCTAATTTTCTGAGATAGGAAATTTGGGTTTTCATGAGCTGTATGCCAAAATCATCAATATTAAAACAATAGAAGGCTTGAACTACTTCAGTTGGTGTGTAATGAATCTAAAATATATGAAAGTCTAATGTTTATCAGTACATTACAGAAAATAATGAACTTTATCACAATATGCTAATTTTTTTTAGAAGGACCTGTATAAATGAGGATTTTCTGCTTGTCTTGTAGCCTTTACAAGTGTGATATTCTAGTAGGTCTTGGCTACATGCTCTGGAGCTGAGAGAAATGGTGTCCATAATGGATAATGAAAGGAACCACATAGTGAAGGTCAGGAACCTGTTATCTAGAGATTTGCTTCAGTAATTCCAAGAAGGTCTCTTGTTATCAGGTCATGAGGCAGGCACATGTAATAGCAGATTCCTTACATTCCAAGAATTTCTAGTGTGAGAGGAGTAGTCAAGAGCCGAGCTGCAAAGATGTAAAAGTATGCAGTAGTTTGGGGAACCGGTTAGAATCTTAAATGCCTTTTCTTTCACCTGAAAGTATAGAATTTGTAATACAGTGACAACCGCCCCATAGACCTTACCCACAGACAGAACTGATGCCCTATAACAGAGCTAGCCACAGTGTCCCCATTAGGCCTCCTGCACACGAACGTGTGCGCCCCGTGGCCGTGCTGTGGCCCACAAATTGCAGGCAGCAATGCACGAACACCGACCGTGGGGCAGCTGCAGCGGATCGCGGACCTAGTAAAGTCCGCGATAAACCCGCGATAAACTAGGTCCGCGATAAACCCGTTCCGCAAAAAGATAGGACATGTTCTATCTTTTTGCGGATCGGAAGTACGTAGTAGTGCTTCCGTGGGTTTCCGTTCCGTGCGTCCATTCCGCATCTCCGGATTTGCGGACCCATTGAAGTGAATGGGTCCGCACCAGTGATGCAGAATGCCACGGAACAGCGCCCGTGTATTGCGGATCCGCAATATGGCCACGGAGCACACGCTTTCATGTGCAGGAGGCCAGCAGAGTGTAAGCCACAATGAGCCCCGAGCCCAGTGCTGTGCCACAATGGGCATAGAACACATGGGCATCCTACCACCTGAGCTTTTGTGCTTCTCTACAAGCCACTAAACATGTGAGCATTTAACTTAATAACTCAGCCCTATTAACCCTTTCCTGATGCAGCGTTTTCATTTTTTGCTCACTCCATTCCCAGAGCCATAACTTTTTTTTTTTTTTTCCGTTCACATAGACGTATGAGGGCTGGTTTTTGTGGGACAAGTTGTACTTTCTAGTGCCACCGTTTAGAATGGCATACAATATAGTGGAAAGCGGAGGAAAAAATTCCAAATGGAGTGGAATTGGAAAAAAATTCAATTCTACCACAATTGCATGTTTTTTTTGTTGTATTTTTTTACGGTGTTCACTATGCAGTAAAACTGACTTGTGTTCTTGTAATTGGTTAGTTAACATGCACTCTAAGCATTCTGAGCCGCGTTAAAAAACTAAATATTTTAATCAAATACGAATATAAAAGTTTGGATCCAATTAAAAATAAACAAAAAATGCATACCAACATTAGACCACTCCCAATAATTCTTCAGGGTAACATCACTCTCAATACAGACATAATTTCATATAAAACTTGTATAAAAACTCATATGAAAAGAAAAAAATATAAATATAGCAATTGGGTTCTCTGATTGACGTTTGTTTCTATTGTCCCCTGATTTTATCTGAAGCGAAAGTTACATATGTCACATGATTAGTCCATTATTATTTATCAAAAACGTGCCTTTAAACTAATACTGTGTGCTGGGCATGTTTAATGATAGAATATCACACAATCAAGGACACTATAGGAAACCATATGAAGCAGGTCCAACTGATCTAATACACAAATTATGAATTACTAAGGAGGACCTGTAATCACCATCTATTAAGGCCTCCTGCACACGACCGTTGTTTGGGTCCGCATCCAAGCCGCCGCTTTGGCCCCGCAAAAAAAAGGGGCAGGAGAACGGAAAGGACGGATAAGCACATAACTGGCGCCAAACTGAGTCAAACGGAGCCTGAGGACCCCATAGACTATAAAGTCCTACATGCACAACTTTTGTTTTCGCTTAAAAATCATCTTCTGAGCGGAAACATAACGTCTATTATAGTCTATGGGGTCCTCAGGCTCCGTTTGACTCAGTTTGGCGTCAGTGCCACCACATATACTATATTCTTCATTCTCCAGGTCAGTACTGAATCCCGCGATACCACATATGTATAGGTTTTCTTGTGTTTTAATACTGAAAAAATATATATATAAAACTTTCGGAATTTTTTTTAGCCTCCTCGCATTTGACCATGGCATCTGAGGAGATAAATGTCCGTGGTTGGCATTAATGTGGATGCCTGCTGTATGAAAGAGCAGGCACCCGGTGGCTATGGCTCTCCCTCCACTCCGCACCATCTTTAAAGACCCGACATCTGCTGTTCATGTATGGCGGATGTCAGGAACGAGTTAATGTAGACATATTAAAGAATGAGTGTATTTACACAGATCTCAGCTATCCAAAAGAGCATAGAGTGACTCCTGCACCAGAGCATCACTTCTGACTTAAAGGGCATCTGTCAGCAGATTTGTACCTATGAAACTGGCTGACCTGTTACATGTGCACTTGGCAGCTGAAGGTGTTGTAAATGTGAATATGCCCGCCTGGCCCTGTCAGTAAAGTGCAGAGGGCATGACCGTTGCAGAGAGAGCAGGGCCTCTGGGTGTAACAGCAACGCCCCCGTTGCTCCCAGAGACTCCTTTGCATATATAAAATCTTCATTTTTCTCAGCAATGCGGGCACATATGAACATGGGACCAACCCGGATGCCTTCAGCTGCCAAGTGCACATGTAACAGGCCAGCCAGTGTCCTAGGTACAAAACTGCTGACAGATGCCCTTTAACTACATGATATTATCTAAATATAGACCATTACAATTGCAGTCATTGTAATTCCAGTTGCCATTTTCAGATTGTGTAGGACTATCCCATTATGTTGTCCCTACAGATAATAATCTAGTAATCGTGCATGTGAGCAAGGGAGGAAGGTATTGGATAATGCAGTGTTGCAGCGACTTTCTACAATGGAAATTGTTATAATTATGTCAATTTTGTTTATAGGATATGGGTTTGTGGATTTTGATAGTCCTGGCGCTGCCCAAAAGGCCGTTAATGCTCTGAAGGCCACTGGGGTGCAAGCTCAAATGGCAAAGGTGAGTCCTGCAGTGTCAGCATGGTTTTAAGATATGATGAGCTTTTATTTAAAAAAAAAAAAAGTTATAAAATAGAACTTGGTAAGGCTGTTAATATTATATAAAGAGAAATGGTCTTGCATGTACGTCACTCCCCATTAAAATCTGATCTGTATATGAGTGGAAAGATTGTCTTACTAGAAAACTGGAGTAAATGAAAATAAATGTGACGGGCCCGCTGGACCGCCCCGGGCTTGTGACAAGGTCTCACGTGGGTTTTATGCCAAAAAAGTGACATAAAGTACAATATTCATAAAAAACATTTGTATAGGACTTTTGGCAGTTTTTTCTTTTTCATTTTGGCAGTACTGTACCACTGAAAAGTCAGCACACAATGAATTACCTATCTACATAGGATTTTTATCTTTCTCTGCTGAATGCTACAGTAGTACAAAATATTGTACAACTGTGGCAGTCATCACAGTAAGATAAAAATCTTATGTAGATAGGTAATTCATTGTGATTTTACTGCTGCTGTGACGGGAGGATGTTATCTGTTAGTATAATAGTAGATTAGTAGAAGTAGGATAACAGTGTGACAGCTGTTGTTCTTCGTGACAGCTGTTGCTGAACAATGTAATGACTTCAAAAACTGATTCCCTAACACCATCCACCTATTTTCTTGTAAAAAATAAATAAATAAAAAATATACATAGAATGTTCACATATAGGCTGCTAACATTTGATGGCCGCTTTAAGGGGTTGGTTATCTTTTTTTTCCAATAAAAGAATCCCCCTTGATCTGCTGAGCATTGTGATTCCAGCTGCTGTTAGCACCAGAGGAAGGTTCTACCCGCCATGCATTTTCCATGTGATGTCCATATACTGTAGAGATTGTCGTGCTAATACAATGAGGGACATTTATCAACTTATTTACGCGTGTGTGACTTTTTAAGCTTCTCGCCACTTTTCTGAAGTGGCGTAGACTTCAGTTTCTGGCGCTCAGACTGCCTCTGCCTATAGTAGCACAGCATATTTCTAATCTACCTCAAGATATTACCATGACAGTATACCACAGTACCAGTGATATTTCCATTACTCACTGCAACGCCTCTTCTTCTTTACAGCAACAGGAACAAGATCCGACAAACCTGTACATCTCCAACTTGCCAGTCAGCATGGACGAGCAGGAGCTGGAATCGCTGCTGAAACCTTTTGGGCAGGTTATATCCACTCGTATATTGAGGGACGCTAATGGGACCAGCCGAGGGGTTGGTTTTGCGAGGTGAGAGTGTAAACTAGTTTATTGTATCAGTTTAGTGGTAGTATGATAGTACCAAGTTATCTGAAGCCCAGCCGCAGATCCGTGTGTTTCAATAAATAAGGTGCTTGAAATTGTATTTAATTTGTAGGATGGAGTCTACAGAGAAATGTGAAGCTGTGATTTCTCACTTCAATGGCAAATACATGAAAGCGCCACCTGGTGTCCCAGGTAGGTGATTGGATTCAACTTGTATATATTATTTGTTTTGTGTCTATAATCTGTAAATATTGCTTTACAAACATTTGGAGTTAATTCACTCCTATAAAATCAAATTGTATTACTATTATTAGGTAAAACCTTAACATAATAAAACAGTTAACAGGGAAGGAAAGGGAAGAGTGGAAAAAAAATTAAAATAAAGGAAGGGGGGGGGGGGGATGTAGAAAGGGTAAAGGGGGTACCAGTCAAAATATTCATTTGTGAATTATTACAATAAATGATAACACTTTAAAGAAAATGATGCAACAGAACGTAAATGAGTGTTTTAAAAAAAAAATATTTTCATTGTGTTTACTGTGCACGGCACTCTGTCTGGATTTTCATTGTCAGTGTCTGGAATAGCACAGCATCCATTGCTATGCTTGTCATCAAAACAGCATAAACCTCGACAGACTCCTGATGGATCCCATTGTAAGCCTGTCCCCATCTAGACCAGGGATCAGCAACCTTTGGCACTCCAGCAGCTGTGAAACTACAACTCCCAGCATGTACACTTTATTGGCTGTTCTTGTAACTCCTATAGAAGTTAACGGGTTGGTCCAGATTCAGAGCTGAACCCGAACATACCTCCATTTTCACCCCGGCAGCCCCCCTGACTTGAGCATCGGAGCAGTTCATGCTCCGATGCTCTCCTTTGCCCTGTGCTAAATTGCGTAGAGCAAAGGCATTTTTTTGAGATCCGGTGACGTATCGGGCTCTCCATGGGGCTGCCAGGAAGCCCGGTGACGTGACTGGCACTGATGGGCAGGCTTTAGCGCTGCCCTGGCCAGTAAAACGGCTAGGGTAGCGCTGAAGCACGCCCATCAGAGCCGTTGACGTCACTGAACACACTGCCGGGCTCCGATGCTGAACACACTGCTCCGATGCTGCTGGGGTGAAATTATGGGTATGTCCGGGTTCAGCTCTGAACCCAGACAACCCCTTTAAAGGAGGATTCTGGGAGTTGTAGTTTCAAAACAGCTGGAGTGCCGGAGATTGCTGAGCTGATCCCTGATCTAGACCAATAAGTGGAGCCATGATGCCACCGTGAACAGCTTTACAACATGTCGTGCCTAGATATGCCACTTTCGTACTCGAATCCACCAAACCTTGTCTGTTACAATTTATGTTTTGGCAGCGCCCCAGGAGCCCCTACTTTGCAAGTTTGCTGATGGAGGTCAAAAAAAGAGGCAAACCCAGGGGAAGTATATTCAGAATGGACGTGGCTGGCCACGCGAGGGAGAGACGGTAATATGAAACAAGAAATTCAGTTTCCTCTTTTCGTGTTCTTATTATTAATAACACAGCCAATCCTTACATATTGTTTTCTTCATTGATAAGGGTGGGATGACTTTGACATATGATCCTACAACTGCCCTGCAGAATGGGTAAGATACTAAATCTTGTTCTTCATTTATACACTTGCAGTATTATTTAAAGTCCTATATTTGTTATTGCAGTACAGTCCATCATGTCTGCCCTTATTAACCCATTTCCGCTATCAACATTTTCCGCTTTAGTTTTTTCTTCTCCCTCCCTTCCTTCCAGGAGTCAGAACTTTTTGAATTTTCCTTCATATTGCCCTATGAAGGATTATTTTTTGGCACCATTGAATTTATCATATCCTGTAGTGAAAAAACAAGAAAATATGTTTTAATAGACATTTTCTGACAATATCATTTATGGTATTTTGTTATCACAAATTTTATATGTAAAATTGGGAAAGAGGATGATTTGAATTTAGGATACTTATTTTTTTTAAATGTATTTTACAAACATTTTTTTTCCATCCCTCTAGGGGACTTGAACATGGAATCATACCACAGACTGCAACACTATAGTATTGCAGTCTATGGTGCTTGTGATGTCTTCCTGTTAAAGGGAACCTGTCACCAGGATTTTGCGCATAGAGCTGGAGACATGGGCTGCTAGATGGCCGCTAGCACATCTGCAGTACCCAGTCCCCATAGTCTGTGTGCCTTTATTGTGTTAAAAAAACATTTTGATTGATATGCAAATGAACCTCATATGTGTCCTGTATCCGGAGATGAGTCCAGCGGAAAGGAGCCCAGCACCACCCCGCGTCCTCCGAATCTCCTCCTTGCTGGCTGACGTCACAGAGCTGGAGCGCCGAAATCTTGCGATGCATGAGCTAGCGCATGCGTAGTTCGTTCCCTGTGCTGATGCCAGCACAGGGAATGAACATGATGCCGACACTGCGCATGCGCTAGTTCGCGCATCGCGAGATTTCGGCGCTCCAGCTCTATGACGTCAGCCAGCAAGGAGGAGATTAGGAGGACGCGGGGCGGTGCTGGACTCCTTTCCGCTTGACTCATCTCCGGCTACAGGACTCATATCAGGTAATTTGCATATCACTCAAAACTGTTTTTTAACTCAATAAAAGCGCAGAGAGCTATGGGACCTGGGTACTGCAGATGTGCTAGTGGCCATCTAGCAGCCCATGTCCCCAGCTCTATGGCCAAAATCCTGGTGACAGGTTCCCTTTAAGTCCTGCCAAAGGCAGGGCTTAGAAGGGTTGTCTCACTTCAACAAATTGCATTTATCATGGGTGTCAGCTGCATATGGAGTGGGCTCAGCTGACCATTATGATGTACAGTTACGTCAAGCATTGGGAAGCGGTTAAAGTTTAGGTTGACTATATATACAGTGCTGCCCATAATTATTCATACCCCAGGCAAATTTTTACATAAAGTTACTTTTATTCAACCAGCAAGTAATTTTTTTGCGGGAAATGACATAGGTGTCTCCCAAAAGATAATCAGACGATGTACAAGAGGCATTATTCTGGGGAAAAAAACATTTCTCAGCTTTTATTTACATTTGCGCTAAAAAGTGTCCAGTCCAAAATTATTAATACCCTTCTCAATAATCAATAGAAAAGCCTTGGCTATTACAGCAATCAAACGCTTCCTATAATTGCAGACCAGCTTTTTGCATGTCTCCACAGGTATTTTTGCCCGTTCATCTTTAGCAATGAGCTCCAAATCTTTCAGGTTGAAGGGTCTTCTTGCCATCACCCTGATCTTTAGCTCCCTCCACAGATTCTCAATTGGATTCAAGTCTGGACTCTGGCTGGGCCACTCCAAAACGTTAATGTTGTTGTCTGCTAACCATTTCTTCACCACTTTTGCTGTGTGTTTTGGGTCATTGTCGTTGAGAATCCTCATGTATTGCTCTTTTTTCACGGTGCCGTTTACTGTGATTAGGTTCCCTGGTCCATTGGCTTAAAAACACCCCCTAAAGCATTAGGTTCCCACCACCATGTTTGACAGTGGGGATGGTGTTCTTTGGGTTGAAGGCTTCTCCTTTTTTACGCCAAATGAAGAAAATATCATTGTGACCAAACAATTCAATTTTTGTTTCATCTGACCATAATACAGAAGACCAGAAGTCTTCTTCTTTGTCCAGATGAGCTTTTGCAAAGGCCAAGCGAGCTTTTGTGTGCCTGGTCTGCATCCATGGAACGCAGCAGTGTGCAGTGTCCGTTGGATTGTCTGTCTTGAGACATTACCACCAGCAGAGCCCAGATTCACCAGGATGGCCTTGGTGGTGATCCTTCTTAGATTCTTTTTCACCTCTCTAACTATCCTCCTGGCCAGCACAGGTGTCACTTTTGGCTTCCGACCACATCCTCTCAGATTTTCCACAGTGCGGAACATCTTGTATTTTTTGCTCAAATGTAAATAAAAGCTGAGAAATATATTTTATTTCCACAATAATGCCTCTTGTACTTCGTCTTATTATCTTTTGGGAGACACCTATGTCATTTCCCGTCAAAAAATTACTTGCTGGTTGAATAAAAGTAACTTTAAGTCAAAATTTGCCTGGGGTATGAATAATTATGGGCAGCACTGTACATACAAACTTTTGGTCACTCTCAGGACCCTAGAGCATTTAGGTGGACAACTATGATGCAGTTTTTTTCTTTGTAAATGTACCAGTTATAGTTGTCTGTGTAGAAAAAGAGTCTTTCTTGGTTAAAGAATTATGTTAGCAGCTATATTGCTATTAATGTTTTTAGTTATTCCATTTGATTTCTATATTTCAGGTTTTACACCACCCCGTACAGTATTGCCCCAAACCGGGTGATTGCTCAGGCAGCCCTCTCCCCATACCTGCCATCACCTGTTTCTTCTTATCAGGTAGGAGTCTAGATAAATGGCTGGCCTCACTTGATACAACTAGAGATGTTTACTGGACTAATAGACTTTGTATTTGTTTATCTGCAGGTTCATAATCCTTCCTGGATGCATCATCAGTCTTACCTCATGCAGCCTGCAGTAAGTAACAGTTCCCTTCTCATGTCTGATAGCAAGCAACATGTGAATTCTAACTGCTCTACTCTAAAGCATCCTATAAGGCTATCAATCCTAGCTTTAAGCTTCTGGGAGGTCCAGACTCTCTTTGAGGAGATACAACTGGTAGAGGGAGTCTTAAAGGCAGTGCCCCCTGGGAAAAAATATGCAAATTAGTTTTCCTCCAGAAGAAAAAAAAATGTCTCACTAGTGCCACCTGTAGGTAAACAACCTGTAAGACTATGTCCAACCCAGTAAAGAGGTGGCTGGGTGAGAGGCCTTTGATACAGTTCTTGGAAGGTACTAGCTCAAGGCAACAGGAAGCACAGTGCAATGTACTGCATTTAGGCTGATAGCCTTGCTTTAGCATTTCTCACAATTAGAAGTAATGACCTATAACTATCATATGTATTTCATCACTTCCTGATCGTCTTCAGAATAAAAAAGCTGCAGAAGTTAAAGGGGTATTCCAGGAGTTTAATATTGATGGCCTATCCTCAGGATAAACCATCAGTGTCTAATCAGTGCACCCTCACTGAGCAGCTGTTTCAGAATATCTCCGGCTACATAGGTCCTACCATTGTGAAGTGAATGGGAGAAGCTCTGCAGTAACCAGCTCTGTCCACTGCACAACGGATGGCGCCAGAGCTACTCTGAAACAGTTGATTGGCGGGGGTGCGGAGTGTCACAATGCCGCCATGCAGATATTGTCTGTCCTGAGGATAAGGTATCAAACCCTCTGATCATAATGTTATGTTATATCATATAACATAGGAATACCCCTTTAATCTGGATAACTTGCTGTCTTTACTGCCTTTAAGTGGGAATTATATGGTGAAACATTATAGGGTTGAAAATTGCTGTACCCAACTTTTTGTTTTGTGCACTGCATCTCTTGAACCTTCACTTACTTTTCTAGGGAACTGTTCTCACTCCCACTATGGACCATGCTATTTCCATCCAGCCTGCTTCCATGATGGGACCTCTGACTCAGCAGCTGGGACACTTGTCACTGGGGAGCACGGGAGCGGTAAGAAATTACTGTTGAGCCCAGTAACTAATTGTGAGAAC
Organism: Bufo gargarizans; assembly: GCF_014858855.1. Taxonomy (NCBI): domain Eukaryota; kingdom Metazoa; phylum Chordata; class Amphibia; order Anura; family Bufonidae; genus Bufo; species Bufo gargarizans. Next base: position 120,813,993 of record NC_058082.1, on the reverse strand, counting down.
AGTTTATTGAGGCTGTACATCTAATGCTATTTATTGTAACTCTTTTTCAATTTCATCATTTTAGTATATGCCAGCTGCAGCCGCTATGCAGGGGGCTTATATCCCCCAGTACTCGTCCGTGCCTTCTACTGTCTCCATAGAGGTGAGGAACAAGAGAGAGTTATGTTTGTGTGATTATATATATGTACATGTCTACCTTTACGTTGTACTAACAGTGTTAGGATTTTTTTATGGCTTTGTTGCAGTTTTATGCTGTAGTTTGGAATTATTTTTTGGCAATATCAATACAAGGGTTTGTGAGGTTTCAGCAAGAAACTAGACAATGCTAGGGAATAGCCTACAATAAAGAACTGAGCAGTACTTACCTAACAGAGCCAGCACCGCTTCTCTGGTTCTTTCGGCTGGGCTCTGCTTACCCAGCTGTAGTGGTGACATCACATTGACCGGCCTCAGCGATGCACTGAACAGGCCAGTGATTGGCTCCAGCAGTCACATGTTGTCAAGGTGACATGAACAATGCAGCCACATAAAGCAAAGCCCACCTGTAAGAACTGGAGCGGCTGCGCAGGATTTTTTTTAGGTAAGTACTCCTCACTTCTTGCTTTAAGGCTATTCCCCAGCATTGTCTGGTTTCTTGCAGAAACTGGACAGCCCCTTTACTGTTTGCAACATAAATGGGGGAAGTAGGACATGTTACATTTGCCAGACTCCTCCTAATAATTTGTTTTGCTCAGGAGAGCAGTGGGCAGCCTCAACAAGTTGCCGTGGAAACCACCACAGAACACGCCACTTATTCGTACCAGTGAAAGAAAGTGCAGGTAAGAACAAGAAGGCCAGATACTCACATAGGGATCGGGGACATCGAGATAAACATTTTTAATGGAAGAGCAAAGTAATGACTACACTACAGAGGGAAGGGTTTATCTGCAAGGTATTCTCATTAGAATAGTAGTTTTGTTATGTCATGGCCTTGTGTTAAAATTAAAAAAAATTGCTTTTCCCCAACATTCTGCACTCAGTACCCCACAATGACAAAGCGAAAACTAAATGTTAGAAATCTTTATTAATTTATTGAAAAGGAAAAATGAAAATCTTGCATTAACATAAGTATTCAGACCCTTTACTCAGGACTTAGTTGAAGAACCTTTGGCAGCAATTACAGCCTCCAATCTTTTTGGTTATGATTCCACAAGGTTTGCCCATCTGGATTTGGGGACTTTCTGCCATTCCTCTGCTGATTCTCTCAAGCTCTGTCATGTTGGGCGGGGACCGTTGGTGGACAGCCGTTTTCAGGTCTCTCCAAAGATGTTCGATTGGGATCAAGTCAGGGCTCTGGCTGGGCCATTCAAGGACATTCGCAGAGTTGTCCCTAAGCCACTCCTGTGTTTGACTGTGTGCTTAGGGTCATTGTCTTTTTGGAAGGCAAACCTTCAGAGCTCATTCTGAGGCCCAGAGCACTCTGGATCAGGTTTTCATTACGAATGTCTATGTGCTTTGCTCCATCCAGGTTTCCCTCAACCTTGACTAGTTCTCCTACCCCAGCCACTGAAAAACACTCCCACAGCATAATGCTGCCACCACCATACTTCACTTTAGGGATGGTATTGCGCTAAGGATGAGCAGTGCCTGGTTTCCTGCCAACATGACACCTAGAATTAAGGCCAAAAAGTTCAATCTTGGTTTCATTAGACCAGAGAATCTTGTTTCTCACAGACTGAGACTCCACTTGGTGATTTTTTGAAAACTCCAGGTAATCTTTCATATGTCCTTTACTGAGGAGAGGCTTTTTTCTGGCCACTCTGCCATATAGTCAAGATTGTCGGAGTGCAGAAGTCATGGTTGACCCTGAAGTTTCTTCCAGCAGCCAGCTCCAGGAAGAGTCCTAGTTGTTCCAAACTTCTTCCATTTAAGAATTACGGAGGCCTGCTGTGCTAGGGAATTTTCTTTAAACTTCTCCAGATCTGTGCCTCCACATAATCCTGTCTCTGAGCTCTATGGGCAGTTCTTTCTTCCTCATGGCTTGGTTTTTGCTCAAAACCATGTCCAATCAACTGAATTTACCACAAGTGGACTCCAATCAATGTGTTAATACATCTCAAAGAAGTTTCACAGCAAAGGGTCTCAGTACTTATGTCCATGTGAACTTTTTGTTTTTCCTTTTAAATAAATTTGCTAAATATTTATAAAATTCTGTTTTCACTTTCTCATTATGAGAATTGAGTGCAGAATGATGGAGGGAGACATTTCTTTAATTATTATTTTAGTCCAAGGCCACAACAAAATGTAAAAAAAAAAGTGAAAGGGTCGAAAGACTTTCTGGGTGGATTGTCTGTGTGTTAAAGAGGTTGTGCACGTTTGGTGGGGGGGTTTTAACAACCCCCCCAGGCAGCCATGTGAAGGGAAGCATACTTGCCAGCTTCCTAACAGTGGCTCCCAGCTCCTGTGCTTTCTGGCCTCCGCTGCTCCACTTGGGTCCTTGGATGTAAACTTCCGGTTTGACACCGCAGCAGCCAATCGCTGGCGACAACATTGACCTGCTCCTCTTTCGTCATGACAAATTGTCATGAGACACAAGGGAAGCAGGTCACTGCTGCTGTCAGCAATTGACTGCAGAGGTTTCAAACTGGAAGTTTACATCCAGGAACCCGAGTGGAGCAGTGGAGGCTGTGGAGCACAGGAGCCGGAAGCAAGTAAGCATGCTTCCCTTTGCAGCCCTGTCCAGGAAAGGGGTTTTCCAACTCCCTCAGACATGCACAACTTCATTGAGCATTACATTAATATTATAAAACATTTCCATGCATGCTTTCAGTTTCTGCTCAGTTGAGGGTTTCATTATGCATCTATGATGAAAGTTTCATTCTTTTGTTAGGTTCACACGTGAATATGAATCAGCCCAGGATGTGACTGGATGGAAAGCTGCAGGGCTGAACATGAGGCTTTACTGAATAATGGGGATAGCTGAAAAAAAAAGTTAGAAAAAAAAGAAATAAACACGCTGGGGGGATGAATGAAGAAAAAAAATATTTTTCTTTCTTTCTTTTGCAAAGAAGCATTTTTACTGCAATAAACTATAAAACTTCCAAGGAACCAAAGCAGCTAGAAAAAGAGAACTCAAGAAACCTAATGAAACCAGAACAGACTTTCAAATTTCAACTGAGAAATACAAAAAAAAAAAGAAAAAGAACAAAAAAAGTGAAAAAAATAACAAACAGAAAAAAAATCCAACAAAGCGTAAAAACAAATTCTATTTTAATAAGAAGATTTTTTTTGTCATTTTTTACCGTAGAATATTTTTTTTTTTAATTTTTATTTAAATGCGTGACATACAAGGAAAGTGCAGCACCAGGACATAAGCGGCGAACCGTATGCGAAACAGACTGCAATGGGGAAGTTGCAATTTTGCTGCCTGACACCATTTTTTTTTTTTTCATTTTTTAAAGGACTGTGTGGCTGTTTCTTATTTGTTTATTTTGGGGAGGGGACTGAGGGGGGAGGGAAAAGGAGGGGTGCAAGCGATATGCAAATACATTTTTTGGAAGGTGATTTTATTTTTTTGGTTTGCATTTTTGTCTGTGCTTTTATTTCAGTTCCAGTCACCAATATTAACTATATTTTTCGAAATGGAAGCCATGGCAAATAGGCCTGTAAAAAAACACAATGAATGCCAACTTTTTAAGGACTAAGCCTCTAGGATTGTGGGAAGGTTGAAACAGAAAACGGAAGAATTTAACAGACGTGTTAGCCTGCACAGGTCTGACTGCAGCTCTGTATGGGAGAGTAGACCATTCATAAATGTGTATGGTGATTCATTTAAAGGTGCACATACATTGTTATTGGCTTTTAGCTGAAGTTTCATGGCAGCTGTGTGGTCTGTACTGAGATATGCTGGCCTCCATGAAAAACCTCAAACGATTAGCACATACATTTTTTTGTCTTTGTATAACGTGCCCTCGCAATTAGATGGTGACTCCATCCAAATGTAGGCCACTTTAACATGAGCAAAATACGGTAGGAAATTCCGGTTCGTCCTCACTCATATAAAACTGGCCTTAGGGTGAACTTTAAAGGGCGCTATCAGCAATTACTAAAATAGCAAGAGCAACCTGTTTCCATATATGATACAGAATCCTACAGAATTTCCTCCTGCAAGACCTGAGCAGTAAAATATTGAGATACCACGATATAAATGAAGCAGCACTCCAGTAGCTTCTAGTCAAATGTAGGACTTATCCACCCACAGTCTCCAAAGCAGTATTTTATCCCTTCAATGGAGGGATGCTCTCAACCTTGCACATGGCTCAGTTGAGGAGATGAAATCCTGTGCTGTAACCTTGGTGTGGATAAATCCTACACCAGAGCTCAGCAAACTCCAGCACTCCAGATGTTGTGAAACTACAACCCCCAGCATGCTCTAAACAAATTTGCATGCTAGGAGGTGTAGTTTTACACTAGCTGGAGTGCCGTTGGTTGCCGACCCCCTGTCCTACAACCATGCCTAGAAGCTGCTGGTGAGCAGCCTCGTTCCTTCCTGTTGTGGTTGGACTGTTGACCATTTATTCCACCTTGTCTGTACTATAGGGAGATACAGCATATATCTGTTGTGATTTTGATCATTTCTGATAAAAGCATATAAAACTCTGCTATCGAGTTTGTGATGAAATCCAAGTAAGAGATTAACCCATTTTGCATTGTACATTATTTTTGAGAGACTTTGAAGAATGCTCATAAAAATAGCAGGTCGGGATTTAAAGATAATTGTCCTGGGATGGATAATATAAAACACTATTCCCCTTCTTCAGATTTACATCTCTTCTTTATAAGGATCCCTGTCTTCTTTGCCATGCTTTAAAAGCTGGCATAAAAATGGGTTGTGTTCTTTGAGTTTTTGGCTTATTAGAATATCGATTTCTAAGGATTTTGGTTTTTAGCAGTTGGATTTTTGTTGACGAGGTTTTGCCTAGTTCAAGCTCAGAGCTACACAGACTTGCTGAAAGTTTTCTAGTTTCCAAAGATCAGAAATAATTACTGCTGCGCCAATGTGATTTGGCGCTAAATAACATATTAAAGTCTAAGGATGGAGATGTATAGATGGATAGGAAACTAAGGGGAAGATTTATCAAGACCGGCGCTTTCTCCATCAGTTTTGATATCCTTTGCGCTGCCAGATGAGGTGCAGGCCTCGTTATAAATTAGATGTATCCTCCTGCAGTCCATACTTCTAAAAGAAAATCTATGGCAGCTGTGAGCTGCTGTAGATTTCTGGTTTTATTTGTGATGTAAAAAAAATACATTTGTTATTGCAGCCCTTTCAAAAATCGCAACTATTTTGAGACTTTTTAACTCCACTTTTCTGGCACAAGCTAAATCTCCCCCTAAGTTCTTTGCCATCCTTACATGCAGTTTGGTATCGGATCCATACAGCTAACTTTTTTTTTTTTTTCTTGGTGGGTTTCGATTTTCTCACTAATTTACAGAAAAGTAGAACTTTTTGAGGAGGAAGGTTCCATCTATTATTGGTATTGATTGTACATAACATATTTCTTGGGTCTGGTTGTTAAGGCTTCTGATATGTCTTCATTTATTTACATAGTATAATGTATATAGAAATGTTCAGGGCATTGCGGTTTAGGTCATCTTTTCATTTTTTATTTTTTTTTCTGAATATTTTGAGGAAACACCAACATATTGGGGGTTTCATGATGACCCCCATAAATAGTTGTAGGAGAGGATTAAGACATTAGGACAGTCACTAGGTCACGTTGTGATCCATTTTGGTTAAGGGAATTTTTTTGCATGGCGTATTTTGTTTATTTAATATATTTTCAATGGTTTGGAAAAGTATGAGATGAATAAATCTCTGCATCGTCAATGTGAATTGGCTAATTTGAAATGGGTTGAAAGGCAGAAATTCAGTTCTAGAGCCGTACTTGGAACCACCACCAGCACTTAAAGGGAACCTGGAACTTTCTATAGTCCGTCCTATCTGTAGTCAGCATGGTATAGCGCAGGGGGTGCTGAGTAGATTAGCTTTGTGTGTAAAGATTCAGTGTAACTGAGTCCATTGGGCGGTCCTTCCTTTTGGTTGACAACTAACTTTGTGTGTAGTCTTACAGGGAATGTCCATCACTGATAGGACCACCACTGGCCTCCAGAGCATTGAGGGGACTGGAATTTAAATGAATAAAAGTTGTAGTGATTATTTTTCTATAAAACAGCCTGCTCAGCTTCTCCTTCTCTATAACATGTTCAATTTAAGATCAGACACCATGCTCCCTTTAACTTAACCTGAAAGTGTCCAGACATAAAGTAAGTCACAAATCTATTGCAGTCCTATGTACAATAGACAATATTGTTCACAGAGCTCTGCTCTTCAAGAACTGGACCAGAGGACAACTTTTTAAGTTGTGCAACTCAGATCAGCACAAGTCGCTCCAGGAGTAGTGAGTATATGAGGTTTTATTGTGCCAAATTCTGCTCTTTCAAGTGCCCAGAGGAAGGCTTCACTGTGAAGTGGTCTCTGCATTGAGCCCTGTGCACTGGCTGGAGCATAATCTAGCAGAATATGCATATGTTCATATTCACACTACTCCTGATTAGAAAAGTTCCACAAAAAGTATTATTACCCTGCTCTTCCCAGCCCCTACCTAGTTCTGCCAGCAGTTTAAAAAGGGTCAGAACTGCTGACAGACTCCCTTTAAATCACTTCATCTCCATGCATCGGAGTAAATACTGTAAATGTTGACATGCTAGGTATAAGAGACGCCTTATACTTGGTTATGAATTGGTTTTGCTGATTCATCAAATCTTTATGGGACATTTTCCTGTCGCTGTCATTTGACAACAGACAGAAGGAACATGCCCATCAAGTATGATAGGCCTGGTACCTTGTGCTTGTGATTAGGATAATGTAATAAAGCCTGTGCAGATGTATTATAATGACTGCCTGCTTCCCGAGACAGCTAACAGATGATACTGGATGACTTGCTGTGTGATACATAATTAACCCATTTGCTTCCTCTTTCCGCCCTATGTGCATCATATCGTCTTCATTCACCAGTCCTAATAAGGGTTATTAATAATAATCTTTAGGACAAGTTTATTATACTCCTTCTAAGAATAAGCCATTAACAATGTTCCCTTTAACCCGTGACTGTCCAAAAGAAAATCAATCCTACAGAAGCCATCTCATGGCTCTACAGTGTTCATTCCCATCAATGTGTCTCTTCATAATGTGCTTCGGCTTCACTTGTTTGAAGTGGATCCTTATTTTGCATTGTACGTCCGGTGGATTGCAGACAATGACTTCACGAAATTCCTGCCTCAGTTCTTGTTGGGCTGTACCTTGGCCTGCTTCTTTTAAGATGATGTAACGGTTGTAGTGGCGTAGATCAACATGGTGTGTATCTATGTGCGTAGCATACAGTCAGTAGGTGGGTGTATGACTAAATCTTCTTTGTCTTCCTTAGGGGGGCATGCTGTTGCTTTGTACAGTTGGTGTTCACAGTTAATGCTGAGTAGATGTAGGATCAGGTGTGGTTCTTGTCATAGAAATAGAAGGACTTGTTTTTGTGTTTTGTTTTTTTTTGTTGTTTTTTTTATTTTTATTTTATTTGTGACTGTATATATCGATATGTTACCAAAGAGTTTAAAAAGCCATAAAAGGGAAATATAAAACTTCATCCCTCCATACATCCCACAGTGCAATACAGTGTGTTTTCTGTCTTTCTTGAAGATGGTACGCTTCATAGATGTCACTCCAATTTCATTGAGGTCATTTTCCTTTGGCTCCAAACTTTGCATTTCCTTTTTTTTTTTCCCGTTGGTTGATTTAATATTTATTTAAATCCTCTTTCTAGTGTCATATAAAATTTGAAGATATGTAGTGCTCGCAATACACAATATATAGGTTGAAAGTGACCTGTATTCAGTCTGTATGCAGCTGTATTGACACAACTAAAGGCCCCTTTACTTCTAGATAGAGCAGACCATTGTCGGGAAGGAAGCTTTTCCTGCCTGACAATCTCCTGCCCGTCAGTTGAGGAGAAAACTGCATTTACATGTAGAGATCTCCTCCCTTACACTAGCAGAGTATCGCTAACGTGCATTCGTACGACTGAAAGGGGCTTTAAGTAGCATGTAAACTTTGAACCCCACTAGAGAAACCTTCTGAAGCAGATAGTAAGAGTATGCACCCCCCAATGACAACTTACTTTACACGCTAATTACTGTTTATCTTCATATTGTTACATTACATTGGTAATGGAGGTTGTGTATCGGTGGCCTGAGCTTTGGTTGACTACATAACAGTCAATGAAGTGTAGGAGTGAACCAAAGTGCTATATGGAATGGACCAGGTTGACATCTCTTGACATTTACACATGGACAAGGGAGGCAGAAAACAGCTTTTTATTTATGTGTGTACATATAATGTTAGGATGCTGTACATATAATTTTAGGATGCTGATGATGATTACTAATGAGATGGTTGTGAACATGTTTCTTTTCTGGCAGAGTTTGTCTTGTTAGAAAATTATAAAATGAGGGATGACGTTTATACATGGATGATACACCTTAACCATTGCCGTCACTAGATGCAAAACCCAACTTCTATTGCTAGGCTATGTACGCAAAACATGAACCCTGGCAATTTGGCATTACTTTGTGCTAGCTTGTAGTGGAAGAATGATGAACATTTACCAGGGCCAACAACTAGAAGTATGCTGCCATCATTAAAAAATGACCTTTAACGTGTTAATCGTGTAGGATGTTCCTAATCATTGGACTGCATTTAGACCTAGGAACTGGTGACATCATGGAAGGGACAAAGAGCATGAGGTCACTGTTTCTTAGCCATACCTCCTCCTTCTTTACTATGATGCATGTTATAGACACATTTCTGTTATTGGAGACATTTGTGTTTTTGTCACATCTGTCAATTATAAAGCTGGTCATGCACAGAACAAGGATAAATCAGAAGTACGTAATTTAACAGTGCTCCAACAACTTGATTTTTTAAGAAATTCTTCCGACCAGTTGAGAAAGAGTTGCTTGGTGGCTGTGCTGGCCAAAAGAGGAACCGATGTGTTGAAAAGGCTATTTTCTCCCTAAACTAAGATTCTACCCCATTGGTAACCCATTTTTTATACCATTTTAGGTTAATAGTTAAGCTCATTTTCATTAAATCTCAAGTTACTTGGTCTAAACTTCATCGTTGCATAGTCAGCCCATGACGCTACTGCACACAATCGTGTTACACCTCCGGCTGAGTTGTACTTTGGTGTCCGTAGACTTCTATAGAGCTATACTGTATCTCCCCATGCCTCTAATTTCATACTAGTCTCCTTAATCTGGTGCCACAGGGACTTCAAACAGAAATGTCCATCTTGCAGATGGCCACAAATTTCTCAAAGCATGTTATGAGTTCATTCATTTTATTCATTGAGGCAATTGAGATATTTTTGTGCATATGTTCCCAAAAGTTTTCAAACAAAACGCAGAAATCATGTGAACATAGTAAAACGTTACGAGATTTTCCCACCCAGCAGATATTTATTGTTTTTTTTTTTAAGTAGAGCGAGTCCCTCATCGATAGCCTAAGGCCTCATGCACACGACCGTTCCGTTTTTTTGCGCTCCTCAAAACACGGAAGCCGCCCGTGTGCCTTCCGCAATTTGTGGAACGGAACAGGCGGCCCATTGTAGAAATGCCTATTCTTGTCCGCAAAACGGACAAGAATAGGACATGTTATATTTTTTTTGCGGGGCCACGGAACGGAGCAACGGATGCAGACAGCACACTGAGTGCTGTCTGCATCTTTTGTGGCCCCATTGAAGTGAACGGGTCCGCAAAAACTGCAGCTCTGATGCGAACCAGAACAACGGTCGTATGCATGAGGCCTATAGTTGGCCATATAGTGAATGTTTTCCCTAAAACACTTAATGAAGAAATAAACTCATCTGATGAACCACAATGTATATTTCACTCCAGAATAATGTTAAATTCTTCAAATTTCTTGGGTAATTATGGTTGGTTAGGTTTTCTTGACTGGCAAAGCATTGAGGTGGGTGCAACTCCATAGACTACCAGACCACATAGGTTAATACTATATGGAACCATGAAATCATGTGGGTTATGTATATCCGTGAACTCAAGCGAGCTATGTATAATCATGAAGTCAAGGCAGAGATTTGTGTTCCAGATCATGACCTAGTTGGGCTGTTCAGTAGGTGTTGTCAGAGGACAGTCTAGTGTTGCTGCTTGTTTCTGCGTGTGTGATGATAAGCTGAAGACTTTATATGTTACAAGGGTGCGTCTGTCACTTGATTAACCCTCCTTTTCTGAGTGCCTTATTACTTTAATAGTGCAGATGTACTGTAGGTGATGGACACATGAGAGACTTGCTGCTAGACTATTGTTGTAATGTTGTCATTAATGGAGAATGATCCTTGTGGAGAAAGGACTTATTCTCTGGTATTAAACTACCTTGTTAATTTGGGAGGAGAAAGCATTGTGCGTGCATTCATCTAGATTGATCATATCCATCCTATATTCAGTTTCATTTATGTGTTAACCACTTTGCCATGTGAATACGTCCTGGCGCAGGAATACGTCCCTACACAGCTTGGACCTTGTAGTTATATCTGAGAAAAGACGCTTTACCCTGGAGTCATTGGGACATATTATATTCCCCATTGTAAGGTGTTGTGAGGAAATACCAAGTAATGCCGAAACCCTCTACTGCTCTGTAATATGCAGATATTTTGTGATTAAGGATTGTGAAGAGTTTTTGTGCATGGGACAACCTTCCAATCTCCTATGTGTGATGGAGAGGGAAAAATGTCTAAGCTTGCTTTCCAGTAAAAACAAAGTATATCAAGGTGTCCACTTTATAGAGAACATGGTGTCTGGTCTAAAGGCAGCATGTTATAGAGCAGGAGGAGCTGAGCAGATTGATGCATCGGTTTTTTGGGAGAAGATTCAGTAAAACCTTTAATTTCTACATTTACATTTCTGTTTTTCTGAGCTTTTTTTTTAGGAGTCATATGGGTGGTCTTATCAAAGATTGCCAGCCTTCCTTGTATGAGAAAGATCTAGCTGTCGGTCACTGAGTAGGATCGCCCACATGACTTCTGAGTTTAGAAAGAGCAAATGACAAGGTATACCGAATCTTTTCCAACAAAATCAATGCTGTACAGTATTCATTCCCATCACTCCTACGATGTGTTTCTGGTTTACTTATTTTGAAGCTTCTCCGGCTCTATAACATGCTGCCCACAGATAGGACTGCATGGACAACATGACAGGCACCCTCAAGTCCACAAACATGCATAATGCTCATAAACTACCATGCAAGTTACCTTTAGCTTCTACGATTTGTGGGTGTATGTCACTAGTTCAACAGTATCCATCAGTCTCATGTTTATGGAGACAGCCCAACAAGTCCTCAGTGACTTCAGTCAGTGAAATCCGAGGTGTCTGGTGGCCAATTTGACAGCTAGCATAAGCCTATAGGCACTATTATTCTGATGATATCAGGTCCTGATTTAAAGGTTTTTTCCATGATCCTGATATTGATGACCTATTCTGAGAATAGGTCATTAATATCCAACCAGTGAGAGTCGACACTCTGCACTCCCACCGATCAGTTGTTCCTTGCCGCCTCCGGTGCTGGAACTAGCTCTTGAATGGAGTGGGAAGCACAGCTCCGGTCAAAGTGTAGTGGCTGTGCTGGGTTACTGCAGCTCGTTGAAGTGAATGGTAGTCGAGCTGCAGTAACTCGGCGCGGCGACTACACTTTGAATAGACCTGTGCTTCCTGCTCCAGGAGGCTGCGGGGAACAGCTGATTGGTAGGGGTGCCGGTAGTCAGACCCTCACCAACTGGATATTAATTACCTATCCTGAGCATTGGTCATTAATATCAGGAGCCTGGAAAACCCCTTTAAATCAGGACCTGATATCATCAAAACAGCAGTGGCTGGCTATAGGCTTAAGACAGCTGTCATATTGTTTCTAAGGCCTAATGACACCTCTTTCCTATATATAGGATAGGTCATCATCATCAGGAACCTGGAAAACCCCGCACTGCTTGTAACCCCAGTCCCTGTTCAACACCATCAGGTCCCTTTAGTATGTATGTATTATTAGTATGCATATGTTATTTGTTACCAGTCATTGGCAACACCATCGTCTCCGTATGTATGAGGATTAATGTCCAAGCACTTCTGTGTGAATTCCGGCCCGTGCAGTGTGCATTATAGAACCTTATTGCGTCCCATATTGCGGACTGCATGTTTATATATAAGATTCGGTACCGTGGATCCAGTGCATGTAGAGGGCAGGGCTTCTTAAATGCCCAAAATTTACCAACAAGAATGTAGGAAAGTATGATATGGTGGTAAACATGGACCCATGGAAATGTTTGAATACTGTATTCAGGAGTATGATATGGATTCCCACATATAGTTGTGTGCACGAGGACGTCATTGAGAAGGCTGGAATGTCGGTGCATATTAGCGCACTAGTCACAGCCGCAAATACTGGCCTGACCACAGATCTAATGATCCAAACTTACAGCATCATAGACCCCTATGATTGGACCAGGATTTGGGGCTGTAAACCGTTACGGCCATCTGAATGAGACCTTAGAGTAATATTTTCAGAATATGTCCAACCGTCCTACAAGTTCATTATCTGGGAAACCACTACTTGCATAGGCTCTGCTTTATCAAACCCGTTCTACATCTTTCCATTGACGTTTGAGTCGATGCACGTGATCAGGCCAGCAAACCCATCAGAAGGAAATGATGGAGTATTTCTATGACTATGATGCATGTGATGTTGCAGCAAGTAAAACAATATCAGCCACGGTAAAACTTACATGGGTTAAATAAAAATGCTAAATTTTTTTAAATTGAACTTTTTTACATTATGGTTTAAACTGGTGCTTTTATAGATTTTTATTGTTGCTGCCAAATCTGATACAAGCGATGGTCTTCCTCTCTCCCTTATTGAAGTTGTCTACCATGAATGGAATTAGCTACAAGAAGGCCAGCAGCCAAGGAGCTTAAGCTTTATTTCTTTGTTTTTAAGATTTTAAGTTTTTTTTTTTCTTGTGGCTTTCAAACCTTCTGTTGCTGCTAAATGTTCTAGAAGGACTGGACCATACAGTCTGTAAGTAGATAGTGGAGTTTTATAAAAAACAAAACAAAAAAAAACTGCATTTTGTGTGCAAAAAGAAATGCAGGTTTTATAGTATGTAATAAAGAAATCTCCTCCTTGTTGAAGGGGGACACAATACGAGGAAGGGGGGTGGGGGTGGTTTCTAACACTAAAGTGTGACTATGGTAGAACTGGGGATGTTTCTCAGTAGATGAGAATTGTGTTAATAGTGTTTTTTTTTTTTTTATGTAAGAAATTTAGGAAACAAACAGCTTTTATATCTGTTTATGTTTTGCTGGAGAAGAGGAACCCTGCCGAGCTAGGAATATGTTATATGCTATAGTAGAAGGATCACTTATCATTAAAGGGAACCTGACTAAGCTGCTCTGTCTGAGGGCGGTATAAAGTAGTGACGGGCACACTGACCTCAGTGGTCTGTCACTTAATGTAGAATGTTAAACCCGTAGCACGTTGCCAGCCAGGAGTCCACCGTGCAGGAAGAGTCTGGTCAAATTCATATGGGCTTCCCCCACTCTCCAGCTGGCTGATTGACAGATTTCTTCCTATGCAAAGTAAGGCCTCATGCACACAACCGTTGTTGTGTTCCGTGTCCGTTGTTCCGTTTTCCGTGATTTTCTGTGGACCCATTGACTTTCAATGGGTCCGTTGAAAACACGGATAATACACCGTTTGTCATCCGCGTCCGTGATCCGTGTTTCCAGTCCGTCCAAAAAATATGACCTGTCCTATTTTTTTCACGGACAGCGTTTCGCGGACCCATTCAAGTCAATGGGTCCGTGAAAAAACACGGAGGCACACAAGATTGTCATCCGCGTCCGCTTTTTTCCTATCATTTGCAAGGTAAACTTGACTTAGATTTTTTTTCACTTTCCTTCATGTCATTCATGGTGATCCTCCAAAAATCAAAGACGACACACGGAAACAGAAACGGATCACGGAACAACGGAACTCCCTTTTGCGGACTGTGAAAAAATACTGTTGTGTGCATGAGGCCTAATAGGAAGAAATCTGTCAATCAGTGGCTTGAGTGTGCAAATCATGAATATAATCAGACTCTTCCTGCACGTGGGACTCCTGGTTGGCTGCGCGCTGCAAGGTATAACATGAATATCAATACGTAAATGATAAGTTGCTGAAATCAGTCCATCTGTGACTACTTTATGTTGTATAGCCAAGCTGACAGGTTCCCCTTAAGCTCATCATTAGCGGTGGTAGGTACATACCACCTTCCAATGAATAATTCACTTTTCTCAATAAAGGTCTGGGATGAATATAATATCTGATGGTGAATTGTTGTTCATCTATAACAGGGATACATCTAAATAAAAACCCTTTCTGCTATGACAAAGTCTTCCACTAGATCGTGTGCATTTACCTTGAGATTCATCTGCCGAGGTCAGATATATTGACAGCCGAGCAATGCAGATTATAAGGTATAACTTGTCAGTCTCTGTAGGGGGCTACAGGCTAAACTTTGCAGTTTGAAAGGCTGGTTTAATGTGCCGAAAAGGGTAAGGTGCCTTGGACCTGACATGTCAAAAAGCCTCAAATCTACACATAGCAAACAAAATGTCAGGTTATAAAAAAAAAAAAAAAAACAACGCAAAACTGGCCCATTTATTGCCCATATATAAAAATCCAGAGCGAGAGCCACCATGAGTTTTGGTGACTGTAAAAATGCAGCAAATGAGCCATTTTTGCACCAACTTAAAGCAACTTGCCATATGTTACGTGTTTGTTTATTAAGTCCAACCTTAACAAAAATGCTAATTAATTCATTTGTAAAGTTTTATGTTTTTTTTGTGTTTTGTTTTCCAGTGCATCACAATTCTCACACACTGCTTCTGTGCTAAACTTCTTTGTTCAATTTTTTTCTTCTCTTTTTGCAATGATTTTGTTAAGCTCGAATTTGAAAAAAAAAGTTGTTTTTCAATAAATATGTGATAAAAAATATTGCAGCATTTGTTTTCCTTATTACTAAATGTACATTTTATTTTCAAGGGGTTAAGCAGTTAGAAAAAGATGACAGGCTGTGAGTAATATAGCAGCTCAGGGCAAGGGCTGTTTGTTTATATTTTTTACACTGCTAGGTGGAGGCCTCCGCCTAGCATTATTGCTGGTGATGTCACCGGCACTGATGGGCAGGCACTAGCGCTGCCCTAGCCGTTTTACAGTTTAGGGCATCGCTAAATCCCTCCCATTAGTGCCCGTTCCCGAAAGTCTATGTACGGGAACGCGCGACAAGACGCCCCAAAGAAGCTCATGTACTTCTTGGGGCGTCGGGCGTTTTACAGCGCGATCGTACTCGCTGTAAAACGCCCAGGTGAGAACCATTCCCATAGGGAATCATTGGTTTCTCCTTGTTGAGCGTTTTACAGCGCGTAGGAACGCGCTGTAAAACACTCAGGTGTGGACCCAGCCTTAGGGTCCATTGACACGTCCGCAATTTCGTTCCTCATTTTGCGGAACGGAATTGCGGACCCATTCATTTCTATGGGGCAGCACGATGTACTGCCCGGACACGGAATCGCAATTCTGTTCCCGAAAAAAATAGAATATGTCCTATTCTTGTCCGCAATTGCGGACAAGAACAGGCATATTCTATTAGTACCGGCAATGTGCTGTCCGCAAAATGTGGAACGCACATTGCCGCTTTCTGTGTTTTGCGGATCAGCGGCTTTGTGGATCCGCAAAACACGTTGCGGACGCGTGAATGGAGCCTTACCCATGGAGACCATCAGAGCATTTCTGCTCATATCAGGGGAGCTGCCTGGGTGAAATGAGGATATGTCCGCGTTCAGTTCTGAACCAAGACAACCCCTTTAAAAACCTCATTGGTAGAAAACAATTTTTTAAGAAATTGTGGCTGTTTTTCATGCTGGCAGTACTGTAGCACTGAAAATGAAATACATAATATTGTCTTTAGCAGTCAGCACAAAGATTAAATAGATAGGGATCCTATTGTTATATATTTTGTTTTTTGCTGCTTTGAGGTAAAGTTGTTATGTCAGTACAATAGTAGCTCAGTAGAATTCGGAACAGTATGCCCGCTCTGTTGTTCCCTTGATAGGCCTAGATAAAGATACCCAAAGAAGAACACTGCACTTATTAGTACAATGTGTGGAGCTCTAATTGAGTCACTCACCCCCTTCCCGCTCTACCCAGAGTTAATGGTCTGAGAAACTCAAGTGACCGTTTGCGGTGCTAAAAGTCCAGAGCAGTAAGTTCAGGGAAACGTGTCACCAAAAATGTTATCTGCCAGTTAAAACCAGATAGCATTAGGAAAATTGCTTTCCAGCAGCTCCATGGTCCATAGACACACTGGTCAGGAGGGGACCTCATTGACTTCTATGGGAGAGTTTTCTAGGCATGCCCTGTGACGGATGCAGAGGTCATTGTACACGGAAAGAATAGATGAGCTGGGACAATCACCGATTGTGAATGGTAAATCCTGTCTGATCTGTCTTATATCATTAGAAGCAGGATTAGAATGACAAATAAACAGATCACTGCAGTAAAGTGGTCTATACAGACCCAAAAGTAGCAATTATTATTAAGCTTAGTGGCCAGAGTGAAAACTGCAGGATTTTATTGTTTTTGTTTAACTATAGATATTGACATGGAAAATTAAAAATAATATGTTAATTTTAAAAAAGTGATTTAAACGGTACATCATTTTCTGATGACACATTCCCTTTAAGAGCCAGGTCAGGACGTAGAATACATGGAGTGGCTCCAAAAATGATATCCAGAAAACTGCCCACCTGTTTTTGTAGAAAAAAAAATGACCTATAATATTCCCATATAGGCTGTTAATATGTGATAAAATGTCATAGTAGTGTCCCTTTAACTAACAATATTTACTGTAACATTAGAATACGAATACTAAAGTCCAAAGAAGAGGATTTAGCATAAACGTGATACCTACATCATCACATTTTAAATGACTTCCATCGATTTAACAGAATAAAAACAGTTTTGTAAGAGTGTTCCTCTCAGTAAGGCCCCATGCACACGGCCGTTGTTCACAGCAGTGTGCGGGCCGTGGAACCGCGGCCTGGATCCCTCCTGAGAGCAGGAGCGCACGGCGTCACTGGTTGCTATGACGCCGTGCGTTCCCTGCTGCCGGCACAGTACAGTAATACACTGGTATAGATCGTACCAGTGTATTACTGTACTGTGCCGGCAGCAGGGAGCGCACGGCGTCATAGCAACCAGTGACGCCGTGCGCTCCTGCTCTCAGGAGGGATCCAGGCCGCGGTTCCACGGCCCGCACACGGCTGTGAACAACGGCCGTGTGCATGGGGCCAGAGTCACATGGAGTTTCATGGACACCACTATGGATCTTATGGATGATATGGGAGGAGATGTTTTAAAAAAAACAATGCAAAGGAAAAGTAGAATAGTACCCATGGCAATTATTCAGATTACTACAGTATCTTCAAAAAATATTCAACCCCTCGGTGTTGTTCCTGTTTTTTTATTTTATGTAATGGATCTGACAAAGTAATCTACATTATTACAGTGGAATGAAAAAAAAAGCATAAATAAAAAAATATATAAAGTTGTGAGTTCATATGTACCACATTTTTGGCTCTATAAGAGACACCTAGGTTTTAGAGAAGGAAAATAATAAAAATAATTTTTCATCAGACCAGACCCCCAAAGAAGACCCCCAATCCTCATCAGACCTCAGATGAAACCCCCAATCTTCGTCAGACCTCAGTTTTTATCAGACCCCCAATCCTCATCAGACCTCAGAACAGACATAAAATAAAGAACTTACCTCTCCTGCTCCGGACCGCCCCACCGCTCGTGAGATGCAGCACGCTCTTCCTGCTGTGCTGCGCTGTGGGCTGACGTTGCACAGCGTCCGGTCATAGTGCATTATGTCCTGACGCTGTACGCAGTCAGGACACAGCACATCTCTGGAGGAAATCCAAAGAAAAAAGCCATTGATTAAAACAAAATTGCAAGTTCCTGTATGTTGCCCTCACTGATGGCAGCAAAGTATATTGACATGCCCACTGATTTCACAGTCTGTCACTCCTGTGACGGCATTCAGTACTTTTAGGAAATCTAAATGTATATGTAAATTACTTTAACCCTTTCCAGACCTCTATATGTACAGCGGAAGTCCGATCTTTAAAAATGGTGCTCATTCACATGCGTAGCAGACACCATAGCCGCCATGTTTCTGCTGTTTTAAACACCAGACACCTGGAGCTAATAACTGCAATTGCCGATAATGCAATCTTCAGATGCCATGGTCAGTTTATAAAAAATAAACAATAAAAAAATTAAAGATCATTTGCACCACAATGACCCAAAGCAGCTGTACTATTAAAATATATACATATTTAACCTGTACAGTGAATGTCATATTGGGGAAAAAAAATTAAATGGCCGATTTGACATTTCTTTTCTCCCAAGTTGGATTATGTGGATGTGTAATGCAAGTACAGCAACCTGTTAAAAAAAAATGTGCAGAAGAGTTTGCCTGCCGTGAGGGGACCGCCCATTGATTGCATTGTCTAACATATACACCCCACATCTGGATGCTTATGTCAAAGTCAGCTAGTGAAGTGCAGAGTACTGAGGACTACTTGAAAGAGACACTTTGGAGTATCAACTACCTCAGCAGCTGTGAAACCTGTAACATCCATAAAAAGTGCATTTGTGAACAACTGTCAGTCCATTGCATGCTTAGAGCTGTCCTGTTTGCATTTCATTCTTCAGTAAAGAACTGTTGTGATGCACCACTGCCTCATCATTGCTTCCTGCACTACTACACTGCAAAGTGTTGGCATCACAACACCGAGACCCTGTCTTGCACCTACCTCAAAGCAACCAACATCAAGGGCACCTCAACCGTCACCAGGCAGTAAAACCCCAGAACCGGAGTGTGCCCCGAAAAGGTGCACCCTTCTCATCACTGTACGTCAGCCCAGGGAGATTCAGAACCGTAAGCACTAGGGATGAGCGAATCGACTTTGTATGAAACATCCAAAGTCGATTTGATAAAACTTTGTTCCAATACTGTACGGAGCAGGAGGAATATATTGGCTCCGATGAGCCAAAGTTATTGCTTCACGAAGTCTTGCGAGACTTCGGGTAATAACTTCATAAATTAATTTGTACTGTAAAAAAAACATTTCCCGAACTCGGGTTCGGTTCGAATTGCAGGATTTTTTTTTAAATGTCCCTTCCCTTCTACAAACACACTGCACACTGGTATTGACAATTTACAATGGTAGTACAGTGAGTTAAATGAAATTGCTATATTAATGCAGTACAATTTGCAATACAATGTTAACTAAAACTGGTTTATTAATGCAGTTACGGTATTGCAGTAAAATGTGTTCACAAAAAATGCACTCTCTCTTTACAATACGAAGAGCGAATTAAAACTACTAAATTAAGCAGTTATCATAGTACAATGCATTCATAAAACTGCATGCTATATTGACACAATACAATTGGGGCCATTTATCAAACTGGTGTAATGTAGAACTGGCTTAGTTGCCCATAGCAACCAGATTGCACCTTTCATTTTTGACATCTCCTTTGGAAAATGAAAGCTGGAACCTGATTGTTAGCTATGGGCAACTAAGCCAGTTCTATTTTACACCAGTTGGATTAATGACCCCAAATGTATTTACAGTACAGACCAAAAGTTTGGACACACCTTCTCATTCAAAGAGTTTTCTTTATTTTCATGACTATGAAAATTGTAGATTCACACTGAAGGCATCAAAACTATGAATTAACACATGTGGAATTATATACATAACAAAAAAGTGTGAAACAACAGAAAATATGTCATATTCTAAGTTCTTCAAAGTAGCCACTTTTGCTTTGATTACTGCTTTGCACACTCTTGGCATTCTCTTGATGAGCTTTAAGAGGTAGTCACCTGAAATGGTTTTCCAACAGTCTTGAAGGAGTTCCCAGAGATGCTTAGCACTTGTTGGCCCTTTTGCCTTCACTCTGCGGTCCAGCTCACCCCAAACCATCTCGATTGGGTTCAGGTCCGGTGACTGTGGAGGCCAGGTCATCTGGCACAGCACCCCATCACTCTCCTTCATGGTCAAATAGCCCTTACACAGCCTGGAGGTGTGTTTGAGGTCATTATCCTGTTGAAAAATAAATGATGGTCCAACTAAAAGCAAACCGGATAGAATAGCATGCCGCTGCAAGATGCTGTGGTAGCCATGCTGGTTCAGTATGCCTTCCATTTTGAATAAATCCCCAACAGTGTCACCAGCAAAGCACCTCCACACCATCACACCTCCATGCTTCACGGTGGGAACCAGGCATGTAGAGTCCATCCGTTGACCTTTTCTGCGTCGCACAAAGAGGTGGTTGGAAGCAAAGATCTCAAATTTGGACTCATCAGACCAAAGCACAGATTTCCACTGGTCTAATGTCCATTCCTTGTGTTATTTAGCCCAAACAAGTCTCTTCTGCTTGTTGCCTGTCCTTAGCAGTGGTTTCCTAGCAGATATTCTACCATGAAGGCCTGATTCACACAGTCTCCTCTTAACAGTTGTTCTAGAGATGTGTCTGCTGCTAGAACTCTGTGTGGCATTGACCTGGTCTCTAATCTGAGCTGCTGTTAACCTGCGATTTCTGAGGCTGATGACTCAGATGAACTTATCCTCCACAGCAGAGGTGACTCTTGGTCTTCCTTTCCTGGGGCGGTCCGCATGTGGGCTAGTATCTTTGTAGCGCTTGATTGTTTTTGTGACTGCACTTGGGGACACTTTCAAAGTTTTCCCAATTTTTCGAACTTTCTTAAAGTAATGATGGCCACTCGTTTTTCTTTACTTAGCTGCTTTTTATTGCCACAATACAAATTCTAACAGTCTATCCAGTAGGACTATCAGCTGTGTATCCACCTGACTTCTCCACAACGCAACTGATGGTCCCAACCCCATTTATAAGGCAAGAAATCCCACTTATTAAACCTGACAGGGCACACCTGTGAAGTGAAAACCATTTCAGGCGACTACCTCTTGAAGCTCATCAAGAGAATGCCAAGAGTGTGCAAAGCAGTAATTAAAGCAAAAGGTGGCTACTTTGAAGAATCTAGAATATGACATTTTCAGTTGTTTCACACTTTTTTGTTATGTATATAATTCCACATGTGTTAATTCATAGTTTTGATGCCTTCAGTGTGAATCTACAATTTTCATAGTCATGAAAATAAAGAAAACTCTTTGAATGAGAAGGTGTGTTCAAACTTTTGGTCTGTACTGTACATTAATGCACCGAAATGCGCAATTACAAGTGGTAGCTAAATTGAAACAGGTTTTCAGTAACTAACAGAGGAGCAATTAAAGGTGCCCTGCTTTGAACATACTGGTAAAGTAATGAGCTATTTAATTATACACGGTAGCAAAGTTGCCGCTGTTTTTGTGGTAAATAAAAAAAGAGCAATTATACTTCCCCTTCACACACTGAATATACTGATGTGCTTAATTATACAAGGTGGTAAAATTTAAAAAGGGAGCAATTGCGCAATGTTTGCAGCAGAATGTATTCTATTGATGCTGGTGCGGGAGGTGCTGGAAATAAGCCTATAAAATACTTAACTCTAGAAACTTTTTTGCAAAAAATGTTGTAGATTGCAGAATCTGCAGTGCAGCTGTGTGAAAACAGTATGAAACATACACACACAGGACTCTAATTGACCAGTCCCTCCCTCCTACTCTATACTTTCCCTGATAAAATCCTGACTTTTTTAACTATTGATTAAATCTACCTAATTAGATATGTCCACATACTCTCCATACCACACCTAGATTACTGGATTGTGTCTATAATTGCTTTTTTGGGCAGACACACGTTCTCAGATTGCAAGCAGAAAAGGCATGCCCTGGGGGAAGGGGGGGGGGGGAAGTAGGGTCATAGCGACCCCCAATTAGGGACAATGCAGGATTACACTTACCGGTAATCGTTTTTACATGAGCCCATGACAGCACCCTTGAGAGACCGCCTCCATCCAGGACAGGAAACAGGAACTTCCATGGAGAGCTTTTAAGGAGGCGCTCTTCCCCCATAGCACCAGTTAATTTGGAGAACTTGTCCTAATCTTATTTAATCTATATATATATATTTATAATTTATAATACATAAATACCGGTACATCATTTCTAAAATCATAGGGCAGAAATAAATCCCGGGTGCTGTCACGGGCTCATGAAAACTCAATTACCGGAAAGTGTAATCCTGAATGTTCCCTACGCCCATGACAGCAACCTTGACAGACGACTAGAATAGTAACTAGCCTAGGGGGAGCAGAGGGGAGGGGGGGACAACTGCTTGTAAGACCTTTCTTCCAAAGTATAAAAGGTAATTAGAGTACAAATTTAAAGGGGTTCTGCAGTTTGTTTAAACTGATGATCTATCCTCTGGATAGATCATCAGCATCTGATCTGATCGGCGGGGATCAGCTGGGCGCGGCTAAGCTCCGTTCACTTGAATGGAGCTTAGCCCCGCCCAGGGCAGTTGATACTAGTCGTGACATCACTGGGCCAGCGGTAAACAGTGAAAAGGCAGCGGTACTGCTGGAGCGCCGCTGCCTTCTCAAACAGCTGATCGGCGGGGGTCCCGGGTGTCAGACCCCCGCCAATCAGATGCTGATGATCTATCCAGAGGATAGATCATCAGTTTAAATAAACTGCAGAACCCCTTTAATCTATAATGCCAGAAAAAGGCATATGGAGACTTCCAAGTGGAAGCCGTACATATTTGCTCTAAAGAAGCATTATCCCTTTCTGCCCAGGAAGCAGAAATAGATCAGAGACTCATTCACTGAAGAATAGGCTAAAGCAATAGCCTCCACTATCCATCTAGCCAAAGTTCTAGAGGAAACCTCATTAGCCCTATTCTTCCCTTCGAACTGCACAAACAGTTGAGAAGACTTCCTCCATTGACTGGAAACTCTTAAATATTCTGAAAGGCATCTTCTGACATCCAGACAATGGAGCCTCCCTCTTTCTCATTCTTTGGGGACTGACACAAAGATGGAAAGACATTGTCTTGGGACCGATGGAACAGGGAACCTCCCTTGGGAAGAAAAACAGTATCAGGCTTAGGCTACATGCACACGACTGTATGTGTTTTGTGGTCCACAAATTGCGGATCCGCAAAAAAAAAAAAAAAGGATGACATCCGTATGCCATCCGTTTTTTTTTTTGCCGGATCCATTGTAACAATGCCTAAAACGGACAAGAATAGGACATGTTCTATTTTTTTTGCGGGGCTACGGAACGGACATACTGATGCGGACAGCACACGTTTTTTTGTGGACCCTTTGAAATGAATGGGTCCACATCCTATCTGCAAAAAAACAGAACGGACATGGAAACAAGCAATGTTCGAGTGCATGTAGCCTTAATGAGAACTCTAGCCTCCAGAATGTTAGTATAAGGGCTCATGCACACGAACGTATTTTCTTTCCGTGTTCGTTCCATTTTTTTGGCGGACCGTATACGGAACCATTCATTTCAACAGGTCCGCAAAAAAAAAAACTGAGGTTACTCCGTGTGCATTCAGTTTACGTATGTCCGTATTTCCGTTCCTCAAAAAAATAGAACATGTACTATTATTGTCTGCATTACGGACAAGGATAGTACTGTTCTATTAGGGGACAGCTTTTCTGTGCCGCAAAATACGGAATGTGTGCATGAGCCGTAAGGAGGAGAGGCAGAAAAAACAGAGAACACGCCAACCCTTCTGGCTGAAGTGAAAGCCATGAGAAAAGCTGTTTTAAAAGACAAGGTCCTAACTGGAAAATCCTGGAGAGGTTCGAAAGGAGGCTCCATCATCCTTGATAAGACCAAATTAAGATCCAACGGAGGAACTGAAGACCTAAGGAGAGGTTTAATTCTACTAACTGCCCTAAAGATGTGTCTAATCCAAGGATGATTGGCAATAGGGGAGTCAAAGAAGGAGCTAAGGGCAGAGACTTATACTTTTAAGATAGCGGAGCGGGTGCCATAGCCGCGGCTCATGTCCACAAACGGCAGTAATGTCGATCGCGGACATTTAACCCCTCAGATGCCGTGGTTCAGTTTCAGCTGGGCATTTGGGAGCTGTTTTCAAGCAGAATAAAAGTGCTTTTCCTGGAAATGGAATATAGGCACAAAGTGCACACAGGTATGTCTGGAATGTTTGGAAAGAGAGAGATAAGGCGGCTCAACTGCTTAATAGAATGACAGAGGTGCTGAGCTGCTGGTTTGACTCACCCAGAGAAAGTAGTTTAAAATAAGGAAGTAGCAGGCACACTTATAAATGGGATTAATTAAAATAGTTTCATTTTAAAATACTTAATTGAAATTTAGTAAGGATTTTTGAAGTATAAGGTGAGTAAGTGAGGAAATCTGGGCACTGGTTGTGTGTGCCAGATAAGGGATGGCTGGTACCAGGTTTTGGAATATTCTGTGAAAACAAATTAGTGATCTAGTCCATTTGGATAAATGGTATGTATATATACACTACGTGCAGAATTATTAGGCAAATGAGTATTTTGACCACATCATCCTCTTTATGCATGTTGTCTTACTCCAAGCTGTATAGGCTCGAAAGCCTACTACCAATTAAGCATATTAGGTGATGTGCATCTCTGTAATGAGAAGGGGTGTGGTCTAATGACATCAACACCCTATATCAGGTGTGCATAATTATTAGGCAACTTTCCTTTGGCAAAACGGGTCAAAAGAAGGACTTGACAGGCTCAGAAAAGTCAAAAATAGTGAGATATCTTGCAGAGGGATGCAGCACTCTTAAAATTGCAAAGCTTCTGAAGCGTGATCATCGAACAATCAAGCGTTTCATTCAAAATAGTCAACAGGGTCGCAAGAAGCGTGTGGAAAAACCAAGGCGCAAAATAACTGCCCATGAACTGAGAAAAGTCAAGCGTGCAGCTGCCAAGATGCCACTTGCCACCAGTTTGGCCATATTTCAGAGCTGCAACATCACTGGAGTGCCCAAAAGCACAAGGTGTGCAATACTCAGAGACATGGCCAAGGTAAGAAAGGCTAAAAGACGACCACCACTGAACAAGACACACAAGCTAAAAAGTCAATACTGGGCCAAGAAATATCTCAAGACTGATTTTTCTAAGGTTTTATGGACTGATGAAATGAGAGTGAGTCTTGATGGGCTAGATGGCTGGATTGGTAAAGGGCAGAGAGCTCCAGTCCGACTCAGACGCCAGCAAGGTGGAGGTGGAGTACTGGTTTGGGCTGGTATCATCAAAGATGAGCTTGTGGGGCCTTTTTGGATTGAGGATGGAGTCAAGCTCAACTCCCAGTCCTACTGCCAGTTTCTGGAAGACACCTTCTTCAAGCAGTGGTACAGGAAGAAGTCTGCAAGGTAAGAAAAACATGATTTTCATGCAGGACAATGCTCCATCACACGCATCCAAGTACTCCACAACGTGGCTGGCAAGAAAGGGTATAAAAGAAGAAAATCTAATGACATGGCCTCCTTGTTCACCTGATCTGAACCCCATTGAGAACCTGTGGTCCATCATCAAATGTGAGATTTACAAAGAGGGAAAATAGTACACCTCTCTGAACAGTGTCTGGGAGGCTGTGGTTGCTGCTGCACGCAATGTTGGTGGTGAACAGATCAAAACACTGACAGAATCCATGGATGGCAGGCTTTTGAGTGTCCTTGCAAAGAAAGGTGGCTATATTGGTCACTGATTTGTTTTTGTTTTGTTTTTGAATGTCAGAAATGTATATTTGTGAATGTTGAGATGTTATATTGGTTTCACTGGTAAAAATAAATAATTGAAATGGGTATATATTTGTTTTTTGTTAAGTTGCCTAATAATTATGTACAGTAATAGTCACCTGCACACACAGATATCCCCCTAAAATAGCTAAAACTAAAAACAAACTAAAAACTACTTCCAAAAATATTCAGCTTTGATATTAATGAGTTTTTTGGGTTCATTGAGAACATGGTTGTTGTTCAATAATAAAATTAATCCTCAAAAATACAACTTGCCTAATAATTCTGCACTCCCTGTATATATATTTAGTAATAAAAAATTAATTAAGATTGAAAAAATTGTAATATGAAGAAAAAAGAAAGAAAAAAGAAGGAATGGCAAAAATATTAAAAATATTGGGTCTTTTCCGGTGGGCTCCTGTGGATATAATCTCCTTTCCCAGTAGTTGGTAAATAGTCTATGTCCCTTTAGTTATATATATTTTTATGATTGCGCTATGAAATGATAGTGTTGCACAGTCATGTACAATATGGTCTGATGTGAAGATCTTGCTTGTGGAAAAAACAAAAAAAACTGTGGGGGAATTGGTGTTCTGGACCTCGGTACGGCATCCCGTACTGTCTTAGATTCAGAATTCACTTACAACCACGCGGTGATGCCCTCCGTCAGTGCTCCAACCAGGTATTGCTTGCGGCTCTGCTCTCCGGCTGCCGGCGTCCCACGTGGTATCCAAGTGCGCGCGTCTGTTGTCTGACGTATAGCGTACACGTGACCTTGTGTTGGTCTCGTGATCGGGATCCTCCGGGCCGTTTTGAGTGAGGCAATAAAGTCACGGGAGCGCTTCTGCTTCTGAATTCTTGGTTGTACACGGTTGTTGATGTATTGCCAATGCTCCTCCGTACTCTTAAACGCGTTTCGGGACTTCACTTGGTCCCTTCTGGAAAAGACACAATATTTTTAATATTTTTACCATTCCTCCTTTTTTCTTCATATTACAATTTTTTATATCTTAATTATTTTGTTATCACTAACTATATACAGGTCCTTCTAAAAAAATTAGCATATTGTGATAAAGTTCATTATTTTCTGTAATGTACTGATAAACATTAGACTTTCATATATTTTAGATTCATTACACACAACTGAAGCAGGTCAAGCCTTTTATTGTTTTAATATTGATGATTTTGGCATACAGCTCATGAAAAACCAAATTTCCTATCTAAAAAAAATTAGCATATTTCATCCGACCAATAAAAGAAAAGTGTTTTTAATACAAAAAAAGTCAACCTTCAAATAATTATGTTCAGTTTTGCACTCAATACTTGGTCGGGAATCCTTTTGCAGAAATGACCGCTTCAATGCGGCGTGGCATGGAGGCAATCAGCCTGTGGCACTGCTGAGGTGTTATGGAGGCCCAGGTTGCTTCGATAGCGGCCTTAAGCTCATCCAGAGTGTTGGGTCTTGCGTCTCTACACTTTCTCTTCCCAATATCCCACAGATTCTCTATGGGGTTCAGGTTAGGAGAGTTGGCAGGCCAATTGAGCACAGTAATACCATGGTCAGTAAACCATTTACCAGTGGTTTTGGCACTGTGAGCAGGTGCCAGGTCGTGCTGAAAAATGAAATCTTACTCTCCATAAAGCTTTTCAGCAGATGGAAGCATGAAGTGCTCCAAAATCTCCTGATAGCTAGCTGCATTGACCCTGCCCTTGATAAAACACAGTGGACCAACACCAGCAGCTGACATGGCACCCCAGACCATCACTGACTGTGGGTACTTGACACTGGACTTCAGGCATTTTGCCATTTCCCTCTCCCCAGTCTTCCTCCAGACTCTGGCACCTTGATTTCCGAATGACATGCAACAGTCCAGTGCTGCTTCTCTGTAGCCCAGGTCAGGCGCTTCTGCCGCTGTTTCTGGTTCAAAAGTGGTTTGACCTGGGGAATGCGGCACCTGTAGCCCATTTCCTGCACACGCCTGTACACGGTGGCTCTGGATGTTTCTACTCCAGACTCAGTCCACTGCTTCCGCAGGTCCCCCAAGGTCTGGAATCGGTCCTTCTCCACAATCTTCCTCAGGGTCCGGTCACCTCTTCTCGTTGTGCAGCGTTTTCTGCCACACTTTTTCCTTCCCACAGACTTCCCATTGAGGTGCCTTGATACAGCACTCTGGAAACAGCCTATTCGTTCAGAAATTTCTTTCTGTGTCTTACCCTCTTGCTTGAGGGTGTCAATGATGGCCTTCTGGACAGCAGTCAGGTCGGCAGTCTTACCCATGATTGCGGTTTTGAGTAATGAACCAGGCTGGGAGTTTTTAAAAGCCTCAGGAATCTTTTGCAGGTGTTTAGAGTTAATTAGTTGATTCAGATGATTAGGTTAATAGCTCGTTTAGAGAACCTTTTCATGATATGCTAATTTTTTTAGATAGGAATTTGGGGTTTTCATGAGCTGTATGCCAAAATCATCAATATTAAAACAATAAAAGGCTTGAACTACTTCAGTTGGTGTGCAATGAATCTAAAATATATGAAAGTCTAATGTTTATCAGTACATTACAGAAAATAATGAACTTTATCACAATATGCACATTTTTTTAGAAGGACCTGTATATACACCATTTATCCAAATGGACTAGATCACAATTTTTTTTCACAGAATATTCCAAAACCTGGTACCAGCCATGTCTGGAATGTGTCTTCAAACTTCTGTGGTGCAGTGCTCTTAGTTATAGTGGTAAAAATGAGGCGACAGACTAACTTTAAGACCTTCCTGAAGAAAATCGAGAATTCTAGACTTAGGCGGAGGACTTAGAGGATCAACCAAGACATTAGAAAATTTTAAGAAAGCTATCCAAACCCTAAGATAGTTAGCAAAGGTTACAGTTTTCCTGGGAGGACAAAAGGATAGAAAATACTTCACCAGGTCCTTCTTGGTCAGAAGGGGGCAATTAGAATGAGCCTTGTCCGTTCCTGCCTCAGCTTCTGCAATACTTTTGGAAGAAGTCTTAGAGGAGGGAAAGCATCCAGAAGTTGAACTGGCCAAGGAAGAGAGAAGACTTCTAGCCCTTACAGAAGGTCTTTTGGATTCAGGGAAAATAAAGTTTGCATTTTCTGTTTTGTCTGGTTGCGAACAAATCTACCCGAGGATGACCCCAAAGATAGACTCTCTTACAGAAAACATCTTGGTTTAGATACCACCCCCCCTGATTGAAGGAAGAGAAAAGACAGGAGGCAGAGTCATGTATGTTGCTGCTTGGTGTGAGATAATAGCAAGTGATCAGTTGCACTTACCGTTTTTAGTTGTGAGAAGTCACAACTGCTTTTCTTCACTTTGCTTATATTTTCCCGTCCAGCATAAGGGATGCCTGCGCTGCAGCCTAGGTTCCTGCCCGTAACACCAAAGCGGTCCTCGGGATGAAAAAAATCGTAGGAAAGCAGAAGAAAATCAGAACCACTATGTCTGCTCTGTGGCAGGAACATGATACCGGGTCGGTATAGAAGAGCAATATTTATTTTATTAATACAGGTCTACGCGTTTTAAGGGCGGAACGCCCCCTTCGTTTGGACAGTATTACCTGATCTAAGGAGCTTCGGCTCAGAAAATCCGCCCCTCTGTTTTCTGTTCCTTTTAAAAGGAACAAGAGGCATAATTAGAGAAAAGATTTTTGCAGCTAAGGACATTAAAGCCTCTGATCTTGTCCCTCCTTGCCTGTTTAGGTAGGATACTACCATAGCATTGTCTAAAAAGATCTTTACCCCTTTTCCCTATAACTTGGGCAGAAAACCTTTTAAGGCTAGAAAGACTGCTCTTAGGGCCCTTTCACACGAGCGTGACAGATTAGGTCCGGATGCGTTCAGGGTGCGTTCAGTGAAACTTGCACTATTTTGCAAGCAAGTTCAGTCAGTTTTGTCTGCGATTGCGTTCAGTTATTTCCGCGCGGGTGCAATGCAGGTTTACAAACATCTCTTAGCAACCATCAGTGAAAAACGCATTGCACCCGCACTTGCTTGCTTGGCATCCGTGGTGATATTTAGGGACTGTATCACCTGAGGAGTAAGAGGAAGTGGGGCATCTAGAGGGAACCATGAACCCTGCCCCTCTTCCAGAATCTGCCAATGAAGCATCCTGGAATAAAAAAAGGGACCAATTCACAGCTGGGATTGTGGAGGTCATTCTGCCTAAGATGGACATTCCCTCCCTGATAGTCCGTTTCCTTGAAGCAACAAGACTATGCATCTCTTCTCTTAGATAAGATGCTTTGTCCTGAGGGTGGACACTGCTGTTTTACAGAGTCCAGGATTAATCCCAGGAAGACACACCTCTCTGTAGGAGCAAGTTTTTTGTTTTGTTTTTTTCAATTTATCTGCCAACCCACATTTTATAGAATTCCTACTACTTCTGAAAGACGGGAAGACAGAAGATCTATGGATTCTTCTACCACCAAAAGGTTGTCAAAATAGGGAACAATTAAAATGCCCTTTTTTTAATCTGAGCCATTACTTCCCTCATTAATTGTGTGAATAGTCTGGAATTAGCGGCCCCCCCAATTAGTGAAAAATAGGCCTACACAGAGTCACTGGGGACCAGAGAGGAAGCAGTTACCTGGGCTGCCTAGTCCCGGCAGAAGCCGAGGGCTAAAGTAGAATGGGGGCCGAGGGATATAACCAGGGACTAGAAGGGCCAGATGGTGACAGAGGGAACCCCGATGGATGGGATGAAGGGGTTTCTAACCAGGTTAGGGAGCATACTGACCATCCGACATGTTCGGGCACCGCAGGATCACCCCTTCTGTAAACTTGCACCTAAGTGGGATTACCCGCACCCCAATGCGGATGCAGTAATGGGGGACTGGGTGACTGGTGAGGTACAAGCCTGCCGGGAGTGCTAGTAAAGTGGAAACCCACGATGAAGAGGGTAAACACCACCTGGGCAGAGCCAACTTTTTTTTTATCTAGTGTTGCCTCTGAGAGGGAGCTGGGTGTATACCCATGGTGCTGTGTCCCCCTAATAATATTAACAAGAAAACATGATTTAAACAATAGGTCATTTTCGGATGACATATTCCCTTTAATAGCACCACTGCCTTCTCAAACAGCTAATTGGTGGGGGCCCCTGGTGTTCAACCCAACAGATCAGATACTGATGACCCAGAGGATAGGTCATCAGTATAAAAATCTCGGAAAACCCCTTTAATTATCTCAGTCAGATCTTGCTGTTGGTTTGAAACGCCTGGCAACAGACCATTTTGAATATGACTTTAAATTTGTATCGTGGTTATCTAATGTAAACCATGAAATTACCTTTCTTTCTTGCTTCCCAGCATTGATTATCATGACAAACAGACTGGGCATTCTTCCACTTGATACTTAAAAAGCTATGTGCATTTGCCTGGAGAGATCTTTACCTTTTAGGCAAATTGACAGACTGTTTGTCAAACCCTTACAGGCCAGAAAGGGCAAAGCAGCTAGCACAGCCTCCTTCACTACAGTAGGAGACCAAAGGGTTTTATTTCATTTTACTGTTTGTTAGAAAGCATCCCAATTCCTAATCTTGTCCATGCTCATACATGATCTACACCGGCTGCCTCGGCAAAAATTGTTGGTCCCTTTTCAATATATTTGGCAGACAGCATCATGGGTCTTCGCACGTAGCTTTTAGAAGCACTGCAAGCTGGATGTCCCATCTTCTGAGTGTTAGACCTTTGGCAGAATAATCATAAATGCAGTCTTGCAAGAATTCTTCCCTCTCTCAAGTTCTCTAAATCCAAGTATTGCCATGGACTATGAGACAGGAAAATTTGCTTTCCTGAAATTTTCTTTTCCTTTAGTCCAAGGCAGCAAAACCTCAACCAATAAATGATTTTTGTGGCCATTTGTTTGCTTGCTGGCTTTTAGTAGGTTCTACCCTTTCTTGGTTTGGAATCCAAAGCCCAGTGATGCTGCCTCAGGTTCAAGGAAGAAAAAAAAAAAAAAATCAGACATGGCACCTATAGGACATGGTTTTACAATACATAGAAACTTGTTATAAACCGATTCAGAGTTTGTGCTTGTGTTGTTTCGAGGTATAAAAGAAAAACACAGGTAGAAATTTATTTCTATGACATTTTTATTTCATTTCAGCTGCTAAAGGGCACACTACAGCACATGTGCAACAACGTGAAGTTCTAAATTTTTTTTTTTGTTTCATTTCTTAAAAACGAGATTGGTCCTAAAAATATAGAAAGAAATAATTTTAAATTCACAGAAAAACTGTACATTTATCAAAAGTCACTATAACACAGTTTGGTTACATATATATATAAAAAATAATATAGGAGAATGTGAGAGCTGGTGGGGTAAATCCTGGTGTGGGTCCAAGCACCTTATAATCTGCAGGACTGGCCTTGAAGTGGAATGCGGTCATACAGAGATGCTTAGCGCACTGGTAGACGATCCACACTCATACTCTCATTCAGTGTCGCAACGACTAAACCTGTGTTTATCCTATTCTGAATTTGAATTATGTTGTTGAGCATATTTTGGGTATATGTCTGCTACCAGTTTTGATACATATACCTTCCGTCAATGTGGCCTGTGTCTTAAACACAGCAACCCTCATAATTGTAAAAACACACACACTGCACTGAAACGTTGGGGCATCCGTCTCACAAGCTTACAAACTGGATTATTAAAGAGAGCAGACAGAGCTCAGTTACGGTATCAGACAGTCAAGTTGATAAAAAAAGGGTCCATGCACAGCAAGAATAAAAAATACCCACATTTGCCAATGATTATTGGGCTTGTGATAAAATAATGTGTTCATCAGGAAGAGGAGGGCTTAACAGCGGCCATGATGGTAAAGCAAAACATTGGATGCTTCCATAACAGAGGACGAACCCAAACTCATAAGAGTGCTGCCATGTAACTATTGACATATAGGACAATAATTCCTACTAAAACTGATTCCATGTCTTTTTGGGATGGTTTCAGCTTGGCAAAAAAGACTGACACCACAAGTTGTAACAAAAGGCTGCCTTCAACCTTAAAGTGATTGTCTGTTTTTTTTTACCTAAAAAGCTCCACATTTTTTTGCCAATTAATTTATTGATAGATCCATACGGTGGCAGGAAAAAAATCTGGTTGCCTGTCTCAGGAGTAGCTTAGTGGTAACTGCATAGTAAATACACCCATGAATGGTAGCTGAGCTGTACCAAGTTAGCACAGTCACTACAGAGTGGACAGAGCCGTCTGCTTCTGGCTCCATGGTATTATTTCTGGTGCTGGCAATTGGTCATGAATATCTTGCCTTAAAAGTGGAGTTCCAACATTAGCTTAATGTTAGGGTCCTTTCACATGGGCAGATTCGTGCCCGGTAATGATCACCAGTCAATGATATCAAGAAGCGAGGGCTCTTTTAAGGAGTTTCACATGCACAAGTAACTACGAACGGCCACAAATGATGGGATAGTTCGTGCACACATCAGTTTACATTAATGTCTGCAGTGCACCCCGTTGACACAGGCATATGTACCGCCGACAAAAGATCATTGTTATGTCAGCATAGAAGAATTGAACAGCCAACAAATGAGCTTGTTTTTGTTAGCTGATCGGCTGGCCTTTTATGCGGGGTAATGATCAGGCCGAACCAATACTCCTTTCATCTGAAAACTGACCTATGTGAAAGACCCTTTAGACCTAAAAAATAATACGACATTCAAAGGTGGACATTCACTTTAAAGCATGGTATAGCGAAAGCCTTGTTAGAGGAGTACTAACATGCTATGTAACATACAAATTTCATATTACGACAGCTTTAATAAAGGTTAACCTGATCATTTCTGCTTGTAGCATGAATTCCCAGAAAAAAAAAAAATAGACATTAAACTCAAGTACTGAAAATATACCAAAAAAGGCTTTAACATTACTTAAGATACGGCAGTCATTTAGAGAAAAATAAATATGTCTGCATTTTATAAATTCATTTTAAAGTCTGTTGTCTACTACTCAATACAAAAAACAAAACAAAAAAAAAAAATCTTGAATATCCTGCATATAAAAATATCTGAGTGCAGTGCCAGCATACATCTAAAGATCTACCCTCGCCCAGTTCCGCCTCAGAACACATTTCATATATGAGGGAACAAGCTAAACACCAAACGCAATCCCCACGACAGGGAATAAGAATAATCCAGTGTCAAATTCCAGAGGATCATTTTCTCTTTGATGTAAAAAGATTAAATTTTATTGGGTTTAGTGCATAGGACATTATAGTTTATTGCTTTACAATGCAACACACTGGTTGCAGCCGAGTATTGCTCCATATATCAACTGCACTATCCCATTGATGTTCCTATTACTTGCAGGACTCAAAGCAAGTCAAAAAGATTCGACCACATTGTTCAGTTCCAAAGGATGTAAGATTGCAACATGTGCGAGTCTTGGACTTTCAGATGTGAAGGGATTAAGACTTGCTTCCTCTAGTGAATGAGATTTTGGTGACGTTCGGCTAGGAAAGATCACCCTTATAAAGTGCAAGATCAGCTATACAAAACGAACCTGAAGACGACGAGACTGAAATGTGTAGATATCAAAAGCCAAAATATATTTCTGGGGGGGGGGATTTTAAGCTGGTCTATGATATCCCCTGTGGAGCCGGAGGATCGGCCTAATTTATGGTGAAGTACAGGCCTCGTTATAAATTAGGCACATCCTCCGGCTGTCTGTGTGCCTAAAGTGACATCTACGCCAACTCGGAAATGGCGTAGATTTCAGGTCTTCTTTTAGGTCAGAAAACTGGCGTAAAATATGATAAATATACCAGGGTTCACGCCTAGTGGTTCACGCCTCCCTTCCTTTTCAGTAAAGTGGCGAGGGCGCGATGGCATTTAAAATGTTGCAACATTTTTACACCAGAAAACTGGCATGGAGGGGAATGATACACTCTCCCTATATTTGTAGGCAGAACTTGGATCAAAGGAATGGGGTGAAATGTGCTGGCACTGCAGTGTCTATTATGGAAGGAGAAGATTTGTCTCTAGAAAACATGAAAAAGTAAAATGAACTTTCAATGCAAAATAAATTATAAGGGGCTGACTGAACCAGACCGCACAAATCTACTCTGGTTTACACTTCTATACATATGCCAAGTGTTATGTATATACCTATACTCACTGCAGCATTTACAGAAAGAACTGGATTAGCGGATGGATCCATGATCCATAATAACTCTGGACAGACCTCATGAAATTAAAAGAAGAAGCAACATTAAATACTCTCCTTCAATCTACACAATGGTCCTGTACTATGGTCTTGGAAAGACAAGAGACCTCAGTAAAGCAGTGGAGTATTAATTGTTGTAAATCAGTTTCTGAAACATTCCAGCCAAAAGATGAACCACTCGATTCTTCTGAGGAAACGAATGAACTAAAACTAAAAACAAATGCCAATAGTCACCATCAGGGTGAAGGTATAAAACAGACTGTTACAACACTTATTCGTAAAA
The DNA here is from genome assembly GCF_014858855.1 of Bufo gargarizans. Classification (NCBI taxonomy): domain Eukaryota; kingdom Metazoa; phylum Chordata; class Amphibia; order Anura; family Bufonidae; genus Bufo; species Bufo gargarizans. The sequence continues at coordinate 120,778,582 of NC_058082.1, read as the reverse complement.
AATAGTCTTCAGGGGATTGGTTCTCTGAAAAATGTTCAAACAGTCAAGATATTAAATACTAAAAGCAAATGGCTATACAACAGACACCATGATAAATAAATACACAAAGTAAATAAAAATTGAGAGGTCACATCAATTCTACACAACGTATTATAAAGTCAAATGAAGAAAATACAAAAACAAAAAAAGTGTAGCAAGTGTCCTCTGGAAACCCTGTAGTGCTTAAGGCCTATAAAGACCAAAGGTACTTCTACTAGGTGATAGCTAGTACCTCTGAGTCTAAACATTAGGGGGCAAATAACAAGAAAAATAATAAAAGCCACTGGCATGGGAGGAGGTAGTGCCAAAAGATGATGGGAACAAAAAATGGCTTACATAAACAGTGATTAACCAAAGGAAGCAGCACATTGAAGAAAACCTGGTTGGAGCCTGGGGCACACAAAATTATTGTTCTGTCAGAGCTAGTGCACTGAATACTGGCCATACAACACCACACGCTATAGGACAGATACCTCATCTATGGTCCAAACCAAAATGCACAACATCACTATTGCTATTGAGTAGGTCCTGGTGCCCGATGTAAGGGTCAAAAACCCGGCCTCAGGACAGAAGTGAGCAGATGCTGAAAGTGTAAAAAAAAAAAAAAGAGAGCTTATGAACAACTCAAGCACACAACTAAGATGTATATCATAAGGTAAGTTTGTGCCCATTGTCTGTGAAGGTATTGGCTATGTATACATGTACAGTATAAATATATGCATTTTGCACATTATGCTAATGTAAAGGTAGGAATGGAATACATGTAAACGTGCATATTTCAGCTGAATTATCCAAGTTCAGTAGATATTAAACATACTGGCTCATGTACACATGGACACTCGGTAGGCATGTCTACATAAGCATACTTAACACTGAGATGTGAATGAAGATGCAGCCAAGATGAGCTGGGCACAGAGGAATCTTGGAGCACAGCTACTTCTAGTTGAGGCAAGGCTGCCCTGGTGAAAGAATTCCACCTCAGAGACACCGAGGGAAGGTAAGGAATTTGGACACACTGGGTTAGAAGAAGGGGCCCAAGGGCACCAGAAAGCGAGTGAATGAAACCCTAAGTTGCCATCATTTTCCTTCAAAGAGGGGGTGTGCACCTTTGAAAGATAAACGGACAACAAGAGAGATGAACCCGTTTTTCAGTGTTGCAGAAATGCACATACAAATGTTGAGCTAAAAAAAATTCTGCGCTTTAGTCTCAAAGGGAATTGTTTTCTTGCTCTTGGTTAAATTCCTCCCATCGGCTTTCGTAGAACTTTTTCAGAACGAGTCCGGCCTTCCCTACTTCAGAGTCATCCTCGTTAAAGAGTTGGCAATTACTGAACACCAGCTCGGCATCTTCTGCAAATTCTTTACAGCTGGAATATCTAGAGACAAGAAAGACGGAGGATGTGATAAAAGGATTGGGGCATGCTATGCATCTCACACAATGGGAAATCAGCTGATCCTAAATAAGCATTGAGTAATAATTTCACCTGACAAAGCTGTTCATGTGAAAAGAACCAAATCTATTTTTGTTTGCCAGACCCCAAAAGATCATACATTTATCTGCCATCACGTGGAAAGGCAATAACAGTTCACAGGCCAACCGCTTTAAGGCAATCAGGAGCATTCTTCTAGAAGACTTACCTTCCATTCAGCAACTTGTTCCGCATAGTAGAAAAATCCATAGGGTTTTTGATGATTTTCCTGTATCCAGGAACAAGGCGTGGGTTCACAGGTTCTAGGAAGGGCCAGGCATCGTCATGCGACTCCATCTCCATTAAGATGATTCTAAATAGACACATATACGTGATTAGACTATCACCTACACTACTATCTGCCATTACAACTGTACTCTTTAGGTGATAGAGAATGGAAGTCACCTGGCATTCAAAGTGCCAAGATTATATTATACCACCAGAGCATCAGCAGACACAGGCATATCAATGATACAAAATGAAATGGCATGGCTAGCAATTAGCTATGGCTGACCAAAATCATCCAAATGGTTGAAAATAATTTTCGTTGCACAAATTGTAACCAATATTTCTATTATAGTTTACCATAACCCCTTCGCGCACCTGGACTTAACCATCTGCCCTAGATATGTTAGGATTGTATGGAGCAGATTCATGGGCTATGCCTGCTCCATACAAGGTGGGTATCAGCAGCACTACACAGCCGACACCTACCTCCAGTGGCCAGGATTAGAGATAGAGATATGGTAAGTATTTAGCCCCTCAGATGCTACGGTCAATACCAACCGCAGCATCTGGGAAGTTAGATGTTAGATACAGGGAGGGTGCTCCCTCTGTCCTCTGAACGGCACCTGTGCAATAGAACCACAGGGTGCCAATCCTTTGCTATGGCAGCCAGGGGCCTTCTGAAGGACCATAGGCCAGCCAGTCAAGCACTCAGCTATCTTCGAAACTCCCAGAGAGAATAAATGGAGTAGCAGGGTGCATGCTCGACCTCTGCTCCATCAAAATGGGGGAATGGGATCAGTGGGGGTCCGGCCCCCTAGCAATCAGCTAGTTATTAACTTATAAAACTTGGCACGATCCCTTTAATAGAATGCTGGGAAAAATAACTATTCGTAGTAATACGGAGACATTGCTGTGAATAGTACGATCGCAGCTTCAAGTAAAAATAGGTTACACATTTTTTAAATATTAAAAACCCAAAATATTAAAAGTTTGCAAAAAAAAAACAACTTTCGCATATAAAAATAAAATTAAAAAATAATTGGTATAGGCACATCCAGAAATGGTAAAAATATGAAAATATAATATTTGATACTCTAAACGTTTTCAAGCTTGGTGAAAGACATTAAAATGTAATACCAATGCTAGAATTGCCTTTTTTGTCACCTTACAAAAATAATTGCATGAAAATTTTTTTTTAATGTTTAAAGTTGAATGTTCCCCAACATCAAAACTACAAAAAAAAAAAAAGAAAAAAAAAAAATAATTACGGCCCTTGGAAAAAACAAAAATATAATTTCCTAAATTGTATACATCCTGAAAGGGGTTAATATATGTGCCCTGGGATGTCTGAACAGGTCTGTCATAAATAGAATAAAAGCCAACCATTCCATTCATATGAGCATGTTAGTCATGGGCCTGCAGTCTGCCCCCTCTTTTCAGTGTGCTTATGGGAATGTGTGCTCATTTGGACAAAGGGGCATTGGTGAGGCTGGATGAGAAGGTCCTGCAGTCAGTGTACCAATTAGTTTCAAAAGTGTCTAGTGGGGTTGAGGTCAGGACTCAAGTTCCTCCACACCAAACTCATTAAATCATGTCTTTAGGGATCCTGTCTTGTGCACAAGGGTACAATGATGAACATGGCAAGGGTCTTCTCCAGAGTGTCACCACAAAAGGCTAAAATGTGTCTTTGTGCATCTTATGCAACAATAAAAGGGGTTGTCTGGGATTTTAATATTGAAGACCTAACCTCAAGACAAGCCATCAATATAAGTGGGGGACAACTGGACACCCCTGCCTCTTCACTGTTTATACATATAGTAGTAGCTGTGCTGAAAAATGTAGCATTGTCCCATTTACGTGAAAGGAACATTACCCTTGACTGAAAGTAAGGGACCTAGCCAAAACCCAGACCATTATCCCCTCCTCCACAAAATTATACAGTAGGCACGATATACCAATAGCAAAAACTGCCACTGAAATGTGATTCATCACACAGTTTCAGCGCTCTGGTCCAGTAGAGGTGTGCTTTATACAACTCCAGCCAATGACTAGAATTGCACAGGGTGATCTTGCACTTGTGCTGATGCTACTTCCACAAGAGGTTTGGAGAGAGTGGTCTACCATTTAAGGCTGAGCTGTTGTTCTAGACCAGTGATGGTGAACCTTTTATAGACCGAGTGCCCAAACTGCAACCCTACAACCCACTTATTTATCGCAAAGTGCCAACACGTATGTAACCTGAATACCACAGTCCAGTATAGTATATCTTCCATGTACTTTATCATTTAGCTATAATAGCCTGCCTGCGTTCAGTGTGCTGTTCATAGTGCGCCTGTGCTGATGAATGGCAGGAGAAGTCTACAGCATATTGGTACACCATAGACTTTATCCAGGGGGTGAGACTCTGGGTGCCCCCTCCGGCACCCATGCCATAGGTTCACCACCACTGTTCTAGACACTTCCACTTCACAATATTAGCACTTACAGCTAACACAAGCAGCTCTAGCAGATCAGAAATTTCACAAACTGATTTGTGGCGAAGGTGGCATCCTTAGCCAATGCCAAGTTTAAAGTCAGTGAGCTCTACAATACGACCCATACTACTACCCCACCAATTTTTCTAGACATTAGTAAAAACTCAAACTCCTGAACACCTCATCAATATGACTGACTGATGGTATCAGAGCAAAATGGTTTTCCGTGGTCCATCATGATGATACGATTGAGAGTAGCTCTGTGACTTACTCGCAAAATGTTAAATCAGGGCACTGGCTTCGCGTTCCAATTCGTTTCCGTTTTGCTAGTGATGCTTCTGCTGGAGAAGGTTGAGAGACTGCTGATGGCTCTTTTCTACGAGACTGCTTCAAGGGACTGTTGTCTTGATATCGTTGCACACTTTTTTTGAATCTTTTTGAGGAGCCACCGGGTCGTAGATACTCGCTTTCTCCTTGCTAAAGAAAAACATGATATTTAGTTACACAAAACCAGTAAAAACAAAAATTTCAACTTGCAAGCAAAACACTTTTTTGTACAGATATTAATTACATTTACGCCTTTCATATGCATACCTGCTTTACTGGTTGCCCTGGGTAACAGACAGCAGTGTTGCTTCACTCTGCTGTCAATCATATGACTTAACAGCTTTGCGCTAAAGCCAGGTGCAGCAGGTCATTTCTGCAGCGGATTCTGCCTTGCACTCTGCCTCACCAGCTTAACCCGACTTATACGTCTACTTCTACTTCCCGGGGGGAAAAAATGGAACAGGTGCTTTCTAAATATGGAACTCTTTCTGAACAACTTATTTCTCAAAGTATTTACACCAGACAACTGGCATAAACACATGGATAAATCTTGCCCAAACAACTCAAAATCCTCTGCTTCCCTTTATATAATACATGATGAATCTTTTTGATATCTAGTGCCTCCTAGTGGTAGCTGGGCATATACCCATGGTACTTTGTCCCCAATGCCATTAACGAGAAATTGTTTGACTGCAGCCACCAGTAGGGGGAGCTCAGTAGATAGGTATTCCGTTTCCATTGAACTTAATGGAAGCTGTAAAAATCTCTGGGCTCTAAGCTTACCCTAGTGGTGGCTGCCAGAAAATGCTATGGATTTATGTTAGGAACAAAAGTTCAGTGCCAGGCCCCCCTCCCCCCAAGACCTATAGCAGCCACGTGGTATGCCTCCATGGCGAAAATGCAAATCACTTACCAAAGAGATACAGTTGGGACAAAACCAGTCTCCTTCTGGAATGTCCGTTATCGGAGGTCGATGGCAATAAGTGTGGCAGCCGCGATCACAACTATCACACAGCAGCAAGCAGTCATCATTGTCACCTTTTCGACAATAAATGCAAGTCTGTAAGAATGGTAGAGTTCATTAAACCATATAGTACAAGATATTAAACAGTAACTGTAGGGGTGCCCTCGGTCTCTTACCACTTTATTAACGGAACGCTCCCAAGCTAAGGACTTCTCAAGCTGCTGCAGACAAAGGGAGAGCTGAGCCGAATTTCGGCATCGATCCACTGTTTGGTGCCACAAACGAAGACGCGATGTAATGCTGTACTGACTGCCACAGACGGAAAGAAGTTGTACAGATTCGGTACATTATTTATGTGTTAAGTGAAAAGGAAAAATTAAGAGACAATAGGATTCCTGCTCTTACGTTTCAGTGGTAGTTGATGTCTCTGGGTCAGTGATGACAATCTTCTCATGCTGCACCTCGCTCAGTATCCACAGTGGTTCCTTCAGGTATCTTCTTTCCACATTCTGTTCCAGGTCCAGAAGCCGCAGCACAGCTATGTCTAATGGATTATCTGGCTCCCTGTGTGCTCGGCCTTCTCTTTTCACTTTTGCTAAAATATCATCTGATGCTTCCACTTTGTGCTCATAGTATTTTAGGTCACTCCGAATAGAGTCTAACCCAGGAGGGGTCCAGCCCTGTAAAAGATATGAAGGCTAAGGACGGTTATGAATGTCCAGTCAGGAGATCAAAAGCAATATATATGTCACTACATACAAGCGACGACTATCTATTTATTTTGCTCCTTGGCAATTTTTTCGCTCAGTTCCACCAGAGTAGATCTACGATCTGTGACTACAGCTTAGGTACAGTGTCTACAGGGACTATGAGGTAGTCGGAGACACCTCCTGTCTCAATATTGAGGCTGCCGCTCTCTTCCTCCCCTTTGAATGTGTAGAGGCAAATAAACCTTAGTAAGGGGGCGCCCCTGGAGAGTTGCTTTAAAGGGAACCTGTCACCGGGATTTTGTGTATAGAGCTGAGGACATGGTATTGCGGATGTGCTAGCGGCCATCTAGCAACCCCAGTCCCCATAGCTCTGTGTGCTTTTATTGTGCAAAAAAAACGATTTGATACGAGTCCTGTCCCCGAGATGAGTCGTGTCCCCGAGACATCTCACATACAGGACCCATCTAATTTAATTTGCATATGAATCAAATCGGTTTTTTGACACAATAAAAGCACACAGAGCTATGGGGACTGGGTATTGCGGGTGTGCTAGCGGCCATCTAGCAACCCATGTCCTCAGCTCTATACCCAAAATCCTGGTGACTGGTTCCCTTTAAAACCATCAGACACATTGTTTTCTACAACCTGCGAGACTAGTCTGACAATGCTCGTCTGAAATAAAACAAGCTCAGTAAATTAGAGAAGAAAATGAATGGGACTGACCCGCAGCTGCAAATCTGACATCATGACCCTCTGTTCCAAGTCTTCCACCCGCTGTAGAACAGAGATATCCACCTGGAATGTCCGCTGCTCAACTGACCATTTGTCCAGTGTTTCTTGGCTCACAGGGTGGCCTTCAGTGGGTTTGAACTGAAAGAGTGCATCTAGGTGCACAGACACATGGTACAAATACAAGTTAGCACAACCACCACTTTGTCATTAAAGTATACATTCATAATGCACAGAAACAATTTCATATTTTTAAATAAAAAAAATAAAAAAACCTCTTACCAGTGATTGGCCTCGTGCACATCTCCTTGAGGTGCGCAAGATGCTTTGTGAGAGGTTTGTGCAAGGATTTTTCACGTATACCTCGTGGATGAAGAGCTTTCAGCAAGGATTCCAGCACAACTGGGTCCTTTATCCACCACCAAGCATTTTTCATATCTGTATTTTCAGAAAAGCACATAGAACTGATCAGGTAATTTTAATTCAGAAATATCTTATCAAATACTACAAAAACAGAACATGCAAGAGTATTCTCCGATGTTTTGTTACATTCCGATCTGGAATTAAAACAGATTTTTATTTAGATTTTTTTGCAAAGGACCTGACAAAAAAATTCAAATTCTTACAGTGGAATGAAAAAAAAATCCTTGTTTTAAATAAACATTGAAAGTCATGAGTGCATGTGTGTCCACCCTTTTTTTAATGACCTGTCACAAGATGAGAGTATAAAAATACGCCTGTTCTGAAAGGCACCCAAGTCTGTAACGCTACTGAGCAAGCGCCATGAAAACCAAGGAGCTCTCAAAACAGGTGAAAGGACATAGAAAGTCGTGGTGTAGTATAGATCAGGTTTGGGTTACAAAAAACGTTGAGCCTGGTGCTGAACTCCTACTTCTGCTCCCGATATTAAAACACTGTATTTTCATGCCGATTACTACAGCTTCACTTCAGTCAAATTCCTATGCACTGAGCTCCTCTACAGGCAGCTGGTTTAGTAATATATTATCTGAAGGGAGGCAATGATTTGTATGAGGGAGATTTATCAACGTATTTATGCCAATATGCTTTTGAGAAAACAAAAAAAAACAAAAAAAAAAAAAAAACATTAATTGTTATTTAATATTTCTTCCGACATGTTTGAACTCTGTGCTTTGCGTTCTGCATTGCCTGGGAGTGATTGACACACGCGTACTAAAAAACTGGTTGAGGCAACGGAGCCCATACTAAAGTTTTGCTATGGGGCCCTGTGAGATCTGTGTATGCTCCTGCCTTCAGCAGAGAGGATCCATTCTAACACATATGGGTGAAACACTTACCCGTAACCACCGCATGTCTAAGCTAGTTCAATACTCTAATATACAAGACATTATTTAACCAAAGTCATTTCCACTACTGTAGCCATAGCTCACTAAACCAATAACTTACTTTCTGGTATAGGCCTTTCTATCAGTTGATTGTAGTACTTTTGCTCTATTTGGGTGAACAGTTTACTGGACGGCCGGCCTCTTTGTGTCTCCCGTGTCGTGACATTGCCCTTAGGCTTGTTACATACTTGGCAAACGGTAGATACAGATGGCAGCTGAGAACCAACAGGCTGATGCTGTTCATTTACCAGTCCACTGACCTGTGTAATGCAAGAAGCTGGTATCAAAGTGTTTTATGCAGGCTACATCAGTATGGAGATTTCTGAATTGGCTACCATAAGCTCTATGGCTTCAGGATCCACAAAGGAGAGCGAGTGGTGGAGACGCATTCAGATGTCTTTATTGGAGTTGCTTTTTAAAGTGCATTAAAGTTTAAGCAAATACATTTTGAGTTTTTAAGATTCCCTGCTAGCGGTCATTGTCACGTTGTTCGTTTTCAGTCATTTACTAGGAACCTATACATTCCTCACACAAATCCCAAATCCATTTTTAGAAACCTTACACAAAATGTGTGCCTCAATATTGCCTCCACCTGACAAAGCTTTGCTTACCTTCTCCCTCACCTCTTGGATCTAACTAACCCTTAGGCCTCTTTTACACGGGCGTCATGGATTAGGGCCAGATAAGATGCGGGTGCATTGCGGGAAAATGCAAGATTTTTCTGCGCAAGTGAAAAACACTTTAATGCGTCTTGCACGCGCGTGAGAAAAAGCGACAGGTTTGGTACCTAAACCCAAACTGTAGATTGCTATTATTTTCCCTTATAACCATGTTATAAGGGAAAATAATACATTCTTAATACAGAATGCATAGTACAATAGGGCTGGAGGGGTTAAAAAAATAAAATAATAATAATTTAACTCCCCTCATCCACTTGTTTGCGCAGCCTGGCTCGTCTTCTTTCTTCTTCTTTGAGGACCTTTGGTGACGTCACTGCACTCATCACATGGTCCATCACATGATCCATCACCATGGTGATGGACCATGTGATGAGCGCAGTGCCGTCTCCACAGGTCCTTTTCCTCCTGGACAGCAAAGAAGACAGAAGAGAAGCCGGGCTGCGCGAACAAGTGGATAAGGAGAGGTTTTTTTTTAACCCCTCCAGCCCCATTTTACTAAGCATTCTGTATTAAGAATGCTATTATTTTCCCTTATAACCATGTTATAAGGGAAAATAATAATGATCGGGTCTCCATCCCGATCATCTCCTAGCAACCATGCGTGAAAATCACACCGCATCCGCACTTGCTTACGATTTTCACGCAGCCCCATTCACTTCTATGGGGCCTGCGTTGCGTGAAAAACACACAAAATAGAGCATGCTGTGATTTACACGCAACACACAAGTGATGCATGAAAACCACCGCTCATGTGCACAGCCACATAGAAATGAATGGGCCCGAATTCAGTGCGGGTTCACCTCACGCATTGCACCGGCGAGGAAATCTCGCCCGTGTGAAAGAGGCCTTAGGCTTCTTCCAGATAAGCGGGTCCAGTGCGGAAAACATGCCCCATGTGTAAGCATGGTTCCCTGTTATGGACACTGCTCATTTCACCGGATAGCATGGCATCATAATGATTTATAATGCTGTGTGTCTCTGCCTAACATTGCATCTACGGAATCATACTAACATAATACCATCAGTATAATTGAGTAGATGCAAGGTTGGTCAGAGTCACACAGCATTATAAATCATTATAATAGCATGCAGTCCTGGGAAAAAGAGCAGTGTCCATAACTGGAAATCACACTCACACTGGAGTGTGTTTTACACACTGGACCTACTCATCTGAAAAAGGCCTTAGGATCAATTTCAGATGAGTGTGTTCACTGCATGAAACAGACTCCATTTTACAGTTAGAGTGGAGGTCAGGCAGAGACACACAGCATTATAACTCATTATAATGCTATGCGGTTCTGTCACAAGAGAAGTGACCAGTCCAGGAAATCATTGCCGCAGTGGAAACGCTCGCCTGAAACTGCCCTTATATATTATAAGCTCATACATTGAAGAGTATCATTCCTAAAGTTTGTTATCTACATGGTTTACATATAATCTGCTGCATTATGAACAGTAGATAATTTTTCTTTATTAGTCTGGTAGCTGACCTCATCATGGGGGTGTGGTTATAGTCGCAGGCAGATGACAGGTACTCAGTCACTCATTGTACTGGGTGCAAAGTCTGTCAATCACATTACCCCCTATATAAACTTTTAGTCTGATAGGGTATTCCTTGCTGCCCAAATCCCCTGAAGAAGCCAGTTATCTGGTGAAACATGTTGGGGGGCAGATTTAGCTTTTAAATCAGCAATCCACTCAACTGTCAGTTAGTTAGCAGTAGTCCGGACGGCCTACTTTTCAAAGCTAGAGTAGTTTAGCAGTGTGATACGGTATTCAAACCGTGAATGTTATGTACGCAGTGTGCACCACCAAAGGGATAGACAGAGGTCAGCTAACATATGGTATCATCCATGTGCTGTATTAGAAGTGGGAAGGGTGAGTTCAGCTCCCACAGCCTAGATGAAGGTGTCACTGCAAGCGACATGAAGGCAGCCAACTGCCTATAAGTGACAGGGGTGAGAGATGGTGCACGTGCTCTCCCTCCTGACTCACTGAGCATCATTTGACCACGCAGAGGTGTGTTTACTGTATTTTTAATCTTTTTATATTATTTGGTTCATCAAGTAAAATTAATTAAAGGTATAAAGCATGTATTTTAACCCAAATAATAATAAAAGTGAAGTATTACATTTTCACCTGGGACAACATAGGTTCAACGCCTGCATAGGCATCTGTAAATAAACTATTTGATAAACCTTACCCAGGGTATGTCTCAAATATGAATAAAGAACTGTAGATGATGGCGCTACTATTGAAATAATATACAACTTAGCACATTTAAAAATAAAAATTTAACCTACATAGTAAAATTTACCTGTATTGGCTGTGTAGTTGCAGTGAGAGAGGATGGGGAAAGGAGAGTGTTTGACTGCAAGTTGGGATTTGGGGAATTTTCAGTGCAAGGAGTCCTAAGGAGCGAGTTGAACAACCGGTTATCCTTCTCATCTGTGTCGGTAGAACCCGGACAGGGCCCAATGTCAAATGTAGACGTTCCTTCAGTGTGAGGAGGACTATTCTCAGGTGTCAACACCGCACTGTTCATAATAGAAGTTTGACACCGTGTCAGCCACGACAGCACTGTTGTCTGGATTATTCCTTGGTGGCTTTCAGGAGGATGCGTATTTGTCTGCAAAAGGCCATTTGGTGGAGCTTGCTGAGACCCAGGACACTGACAGTATTTACAATGCTCTGACTTCCTTGGTCGACCTCGTGAGCGATTGAGTGCAGAGTAATAGTTATCTTCTGTCCCTTCTTCCTCTTCATTCTTCACCCCAGAAAATTCTGACAGTTCGGGTAGTGCAGTGTCGGAAGTTTCACCTGGAAGAGAAACTGGTGTTACAGTTTACATTATTATGCAGCTGAAGACAATGGTTGGCTGTAGCAGTGAGGTGCTGAATCCAGGTATGTCATCTACTACCGCGACGTGTCTGGTTCTGTCACCTCACTGCTGCAGTCAATCACTGTCCTCAACCCTAGACTGCTGAGGACAGCGATTAGATGCAGCGATTACATGCCACGTCCAAGTATATTATGGATTTTTTAGTTTTTTATTAAGACATTGTAGGGATGGTCTGAGATTTTTAATTATCCTAGACAAACCCTTTAAAAAGAGATTATCTAGGACTACAAAAAAATTTGCATGGGGGCTGGGTGTGGTGTAAAAAGAAAAAAAACAGCTCGTCAATCAATGGCCTCAGCGGTGACATATACATGAAACCACCGAGGCCAGCTGTCACATGTATTTAGGGAACGTTAGACTTCCAGTATAAAGAGAACAGGAGCTGTGGGACTGGAACCAGGACACTGACATGGCGAGTGGGTTTTTGCCTCTTTTTCACCGTGTCAGGCCCGCTTCGCATTTATTTTTATTTTTTTATCAGTCTCGGGCGACCACTTTAAAAGGGGTTATCCAAACCCTAAAATGCGCGGGTACCTCATACTAGTTATACTTATCCTGCTGGCATCGCTGGTGACGCTAGGGAGGCTTGTTCCCATCGTGGCCTGCTATCGGTTCAGACCATGAGGACACTATCTATCCTTATGGTCTGAACCATAGGAGTGATCTTGTTTTACATTTATTTTTCTTATTTATAGCTTTAGATATATGCATTTATTAGCCACATGCTATATATCCTGTTTGTATATTTGCTGATTTTCAGATATTTTTGTTTCTGTATTTTATATGTTGGACGCATCCCCTTTGGGTGTGGGGGTAAGACTTTGTAGGACACATGCAGTGGCATATTCACCTCCATTGTCAGTAAGGACTGGATTAGTCTGAAGCAGGGATGCTCAACCTGCGGCCCTCCAGCTGTTGTAAAACTACAACTCTCACCATGCCCTGCTGTAGGCCGTCCAGAAATGATGGGAGTTGTAGTCTTGCAACAGCTGGAGGGCCGCAGGTTGAGCATGCCTGGTCTGAAACATTCTATTTGGGAGCGATTGCCTGGACCAAGTTCACGCCATGTTTCTGCTCTTTTAACGCATATTATAAAGAAGTAATATTTTAGCATGACATACTAGTTCCAAACCACATTATTTCTATCTACTGGTGTCAAGACCCATGCACTAACAAGAGGGTAGATGGATCTGGTTCTATATGTACTCACCAGAACTGTCTGTCATTCCCTCTACAAAGATGCCGCCTATGTGTGGAAGCAACCAATAGAATCTGCGGTACCGATCCTGACCCAGGGACATGCATCGAAGCCTCTGAGAACAGCTAATGATTTTCTTTCTCAGAAACGTTTGACGCTGTAAAGCAAGATTGCAAACAGAAAACAGTGAGAAATCAATTCAGCGTACAACACGTAGACATGAGAAACTTGCTCCCAATGAGTTCTGCCAGATTTTCTGCTTGTTCGTAAAACAAACAGTCTTGTAGAAATCCAGCAGAGAACACATGGGTTTATTTATCCTGCTGATGTCTTCCCTTTTCAGATGAGGCACAGATTAGGCTCCTGCTCCAGCCACCTGTCTTACAATCCACCACATGGCAGTGAGGAGGGGGACATGGCTGAGCATCTTGGACACAAAGACAATTTCTTTATAGGATTCTCAGTTTTAACTGTAAGCGTATACAACACACAAGGAGACATTCTGACAGGGCCCCGCTCTGACTCCTGCTGGACGGTTCTGCTCTGGCTCCCCCCTGGCCATCTGGGCTTGACAGAAAGGTCGCCCTCTATTTGTGCTTGGGAACTGTCCATCAAGCAGAGAAGGGCAAAGATAAGACAAGGAGAGCTGCCCAGTGCACAGGTCCTGTGTCAGAGCCTTTCAGACTAAAATGTATTTTGTGACGAGGGAGCCTGTATTTCATGGAGCAGGAATATGCCGACAGGTTCCCTTTAAATGGCACTCTACTGTGACTATGCTTTAAAATGCACAACTGAAAATCCAAGCTATTGCCATTAATACGAGATTCATTCATTAAAAGTTTATTGCAGGGATTTATGTTTATATGGTGACTACAACATAACCCATACTTTGCACAAGCGAGTGATACCTTGGTGAGTTTTTCTATCTGTCTTTCGAGATCCAAAGTATTTACATTAGAGGAAATTTCTCCCTGCAACAGAAAAACATGAAAGCCGAATATCACTTCTGTTTCTGCTCAATATTTCATTACTTGTGAAAATGTATCTTCGTCTACACAGGTTAATCATATGCTATTGTTCTATATGAAAACGTTTCAATCTAACAAATACGCAGAGGTGAGTATTTAACCGAAATCTATTCGGCTTAATGCACACAATCACGAGTGCGTGCGGAATTTTGTGCACAAAATCTGCATCATAGATCATGTACACTGTGTATTCTATGAGAATTTGAAATTCTCATGTACAAAATGCAGATTTTTTTTATCCACAGCATGTCAATTTATGTTATTTTTCATGACCGAATTTTATGCGTATTTTCTCCATTCACTTAAATGAGGAGAGTGAAATCCACATGATGCACGCATACAATGTGCATTCGCACAAAAATCCACATGCAAATCCACATCTGATACAGATCCTCAACATGGATTTCCCTGAGAACACCTGCAGATTTCAGTGCGGATTCTCCACATATAAATCCTGACATGTCTGTTTAACAGCTATTTGCACTCCCCCTGTAATACCATTTCTGGAGCTCCTTGATATATGTTGTACCATTCATTTATTATTCCCTGTAGAAGTTAAAAATGAATTGCTAGCAGTTTGCAATGAAGGTCCAGCTGAGTATTACCAGTCTGGGGTGTTTCCCTGCAAAGTCTGCCTCTGAAAGCACTGACTGGATAATGCCAGACTGTGCAGGGACACCCCCCCAACTGGTTAACACCCAGCTGGACCATCACTGTAAACTGCTAGAAATTCACTCATAACTTCTAAAAGGAATAAATGTCACAACATAGAACCATAAGAATAGATGCTCCAGAACGGTTTTTACAAGAGGTGTGCATGTAGCTGCTGAAACACGTGTCAGGAGAGGTTCCAGTTCCTCTTTAAAGAGAACCTGTCACCTAGAAAATGCATATTAAACCACCAGCAGTACCTTATTACAGCCTGTAGCATGATTATAAAGGTGTCTGTGTCTTTTCTGTGCAATGCAGTGAAAGTCTAAAAAACTGACTTTTATTAAACTGGCCACACTATGAAGTCAAGGGGCCAGTGGCCTTCTTGCCTGAAGTCTAGCACACCCGCCCCCTTTACCTCCCCTTAGCATTTGATTGATAGAATTTCCATCACTACTGGACGCTTGAATGTAGTCTTGCGCGTGCGTTGTGTCCCTGCAATACCGGCGCCTGCCCACGGATCCATTCCGCTATGATGTATTCTGCAAGACTACATTCAAGCAACCGGCAGTTAGGCTGGGTTCACACCTGAGCGTTCTGAAACGAGCGCTCTGTATGCGCGATTGTACGGGCGTTTACAATCGCGCATACAGAGACTGGCGTTCACACATTGTCGCGCGTTCCCGAATTTCTATGTGCGGGAACGCGCGACAAACGCCCAAAAAAAAGCTCAAGCACTTGTTTGAGCGTCGGGCGTTTTACAGCGCGATCGTACGCGCTGTAAAAAACCCAGGTGAGAACCATTCCCATAGGGAATCATTGGTTCTTGCCTGTTGTGCGTTTTACAGCACGTAGGAACGCGCTGTAAAACGCTCAGGTGTGAACCCAGCCTAAAGGAATTGGGCATCCCATCAATCAAACACTATGGGGAGGTAAAGGGGGCGGGGCGCGCTTGACTTCAGGCCGCTGCCCCGTTGAATTCCAAGACTATCGTTTACATAGCGTGGCCCGTTGAAAAGGAGATTTTTGTATAACTTACCAGTTAAATCTCTTTCTCGCTCTTCCTTGGGGGACACAGACCTTGGGTATAGCTCAGCTCCCTAGGAGGCGTGACACTAAGTAAAACTGTTAAGCCCCTCCTCCATCAGCTATACCCTCAGCCTGGAGATAGAGGCTACCAGTTGCGTGTCCAAGTAGTGAAAGGAAACAACCAACAATGCAAACAACAGCCAACAACCCAACGGGGCGCCAGCCAAAACCCTAGAACCAAACACAGAAGGGTGGGTGCTGTGTCCCCCAAGGAAGAGCGAGAAAGAGATTTAACTGGTAAGTTATACAAAAATCTCCTTTTCTCGCCCATTTTCCTTGGGGGACACAGACCTTGGGACGTTCAAGAGCAGTCCAAGAAGGGAGGGACCATAACCCAAGGCGGACCACCGGAGCATCAGGAAACCGCAGCCTGCAAGACCAGGCGGCCCAAAGCAGCATCCGCCGACGCGTGCGTATGCACCCTATAGAACCTGGTGAAAGTGTGCAAAGAGGACCAAGTGGCCGCTTTGCACAACTGCTCAGCCGAGGCACGATGCCTCTGCGCCCAGGAAGCCCCGACTGCTCTGGTGGAATGAGCAGTGACGCCGAAAGGCGGAGCCCTACCCTTGGCTCGATAAGCCTCAGACACCGCCAGTTTAATGAACCGGGCAATGGCCACCTTGGAGACCGCCAAACCCTTGCGCGAACCCTCCGGGACCACAAACAGGGAATCCGTGCGCCGGAAGGATCCGGTGACCTCCAAGTAAATCCTCAATGCCCTGACCACATCCAGACGGTGCAGTTCCCGTTCTCTGGAGTGGGAAGGAGAGGGACAGAGCGACGGAAGGACGATGTCCTCATTGATGTGAAAGGCGGAGACCACCTTTGGCAGGAAAGCCGGGACTGGTCGGAGCACAACCTTATCCTGGTGGAAGATCAGGAAAGGTTCGGAACAAGAAAGAGCCGCCAACTCAGACACCCGCCGGAGAGACGTGATGGCCACAAGAAAGATGACCTTGCAGGACAGAAGGCGAAGGGAGACCTCCCGCAAGGGCTCGAAGGGGGCAGATTGAAGCGCCGAGAGCACCACATTCAGGTCCCAGGAAGGAACCGGAGGGCGATACGGTGGAACAGAGTGAGCCACCCCTTGCAAAAAGGTCTTAATCGGCCCCAGAGGGGCCAGGGGACGCTGGAGAAGAATAGACAGCGCCGAAATCTGTCCCTTCAGAGAACTGAGGCCCAGCCCCAGGTCCAGGCCCGACTGGAGGAAGGACAGGATCGTGGGAAGAGAAAACCGGAGAGGTGGGACGCTCCGGGACTCACAGAACCCCAGATAGGACCTCCAAACCCGATAGTAGATCCTCGAAGATACGGGTTTACGAGCACGGATCATGGTGCGGACAACGTCCGCGGAGAAACCCCGTCGCGTTAAGACGGCGGTCTCAACAGCCACGCCGTCAAACGTAGCGAGCCTAAATGCTCGTGGAAGATCGGACCTTGAGAGAGAAGGTCCTCCCTGGAGGGCAGTGGCCACGGAACGTCTGCCAACAGCAACATTAGGTCGGCGTACCAGGACCGACGGGGCCAATCCGGGGCGATCAGAATCGCGGGAACACCCTCTGCCGCGATCCTCCGAAGAACCCGTGGCAGGAGGGGAAGAGGAGGAAAGATGTACAGAAGGGAGAATTGGCACCACGGAAGGACAAGCGCGTCGGCGCCGTAAGCCTCCGGGTCCCGTGCCCTGGATACGTATAGGGGAACCTTGCGGTTGAATTTGGAGGCCATGAGGTCCACGTCGGGGCGACCCCAGCGAAGACAAAGGGCCTCGAACACCTCTGGGTGCAGGGACCATTCTCCCGGATCGATGGTGGACCGGCTGAGGAAATCTGCCGCCCAGTTGTCTACCCCCGGGATGTAAATCGCAGACAAGGCTGGCACGTGCGTCTCCGCCCAGAGGAGAATGAGGGACACCCCTTGCATCGCCGCAGCGCTGCGGGTGCCTCCCTGATGGTTTATGTACGCCACCGCCGTGGCATTGTCCGATTGGATCCGAACAGGGCGGCCCCTCAGTAGATGGGTCCAGTGTCTGAGGGACAAAAGAACTGCCCTCAGCTCCAGAATGTTGATCGGAAGTCTGGACTCCGATAGAGACCAAACGCCCTGGACGGATCGGGGAGGGAAAACCCCCCCCCCCACCCCCGTAAGCTGGCGTCGGTGGTAATCACCAGCCAGTTCAGTGGAAGGAAGGACCTCCCCCTCAGAGGGAGATGCAACCACCAGTTGAGGGAAGCCCGAGCCAGGGGAGGCAGAAGGAAGGTCCTGTCCAGACTCCTCGGTGATTTGTCCCAGGCCGACAGAATCGCCCTCTGAAAGGTGCGGGAATGGAATTGTGCGAACGGCACTGCCTCGAAACAGGCAACCATCTTCCCCAGCAACCGCATGCCGGATCTGAGGGAAGGCCGGTGATGACGGAGAAGGCTGCGAACCGACCCGCGAAGGGCCAGACGCTTGTCCGACGGAAGACGGACCTCTGCCAGTTCCGTATCCAGGAGCATCCCCAGGAAGATCAGCCGTCTGGAGGGGGTAAGGGAAGACTTGGGGTGGTTGATAATCCAACCAAACCGCGTCAGGGTCTCCAGAGTGAGATCCACACTGCCGGATGCCTGTGAAAGGGAGGGTGCCTTGACCAAGATGTCGTCCAAGTACGGAAGAAGAAAAACACTTCTTGAACGTAGAAGGGCCAAGACAGGGGCCAGGACCTTGGTGAACACCCGAGGAGCCGTTGCTAGACCAAAGGGAAGGGCAACGAACTGGAAGTGATCGTCCCCCACCGCGAAGCGTAGGAAGCGGTGATGACATGGAGCAACCGGAACGTGGAGGTATGCATCCTGAACGTCGATGGAGGCCATGAAATCCCCCTTTTCCAGGGAGGCCACTGCGGACCGGAGAGACTCCATCCGGAATCTCTGCAGGCGGAGGAAGCGGTTCAGGCGCTTCAGGTCCAAGATCGGTCGCACCGAGCCTTCCTTTTTGGGGATCACGAAGAGGTTCGAGTAGAACCCCCTGAACCTTTCCGTCGGAGGCACCGGGGCGATGACACCCTTGTCCATGAGTGAGCGAACGGCCGCGAAGAAAGAGGCCGCTCGTACGGGGTCCCGCGGAGGACGGGACCGGAAGAAACGGTCTGGCGGAATGGCCGCAAATTCGATCTTGTACCCGCAAGATACAATCTCGAGCGCCCATGCATCTGAGATGTGGTTCCGCCAAACGTTCCTGAAAAGGAGAAGGCGGCCCCCCACCCGGGTGGGTGGGGGCGCACCTTCAGGCAGAGGGCTGCTGGCCTGTGGTAGCCCGTGCAGGCTGGGTCTTGCGCCAGGTAGGTTGCGCCCGAAAAAACGGCTTCTTGCGTCTATCCTGGGTTGGGCCAGAGGAAGAAGAACCGGCCCCGGGTCTAGATCCGGAGGGCTTACGAAAGGACCGAAAACGGGACGAACCCGCGCGACCCCGTGGGGCGCCCTTTGGCCTGGACTGGGGAAGGAGAGTACTTTTCCCGCCCGTGGCCTCTGATATAAGCTCGTCCAGGCGGGTCCCGAACAAGCGGGAACCCGTGAACGGTAGACCGGCCAAGGAGCGTTTGGAAGCGGCGTCCGCCGCCCAAACCTTCAGCCAGAGTTCCCTCCTGACAGAAACCGCCAGGGCAGAGGAACGGGCAATGAGGGCCCCCGCATCCAGGGAGGCCTCACAAATAAATTTTCCAGCCTGGATAATTAGCTGGGCTAAGGAACGGAGGTCCTGAACAGGAACGTCCGACCCCAACTCCTGCTCCAGCTGCAAACCCCATTCAGAGACCGCTTTGCCAACCCAGGCGGAGGCAAAAACCGGTCTAAGGGCTGAACCAGAGGCAGAAAATATTGCCTTGGAAAGGGATTCCGTCCGACGGTCCTCAGCGGACTGGAGGGAAGATCCGTCCTGTACAGGAATAGCAGTGCTTTTGGACAGGCGAGCCACAGGAGGATCCACCTTGGGCGGAGATGTCCAGGTGGTCACAGACTCCGCCGGAAAGGGATAACAAATGTCCAGCTTTTTTGGTGTAACAAAGCGGACGTTTGGCCGAGTCCAAGCCTTGGATACCACAGAAGAAAAATCTGCATGTATGGGAAAGACCTTGGAGGCCTGTCTGGGTCGGAGAAAGGACACGCCGGCCTGTTCAGAGCTGGGGGGGTCATCGTGTATCTGAAAGGTATCGCGGATACTAGTGATAAGATGCCCCACCGCGGATGACAATTTTGACGGAAGCTCTGAGTCCATGTCCACATCCGAATCCGCCAGTTCTCCCTCAGAAGGCGTATCCCTTTGAGAGGATAGGCTTGACTGAGCTCGCACGCATGGCGGAGAGAGCGAAACATCAGGAGAAGATGTGCGCTCAACCCTTGAACGTTTCTGAGTACGCCGGGCCCTGGAAGATTCACTGGGAGGCAGGGAATCAGTGGGGGCGGCAGAAACGGCATTCCCAGCAGGTGCGACAGGGATTTCGGCAGTCTGCGGGAGAGGCGGTCTATCCACGAGACGGCCCACCACGTGTGTAAGGCTCTCCACCGCCAGAGACAGAGACCTAGCCCAGTCAGGGGGTTCAGAAACAACAGGGGGCACAGCAGAAAGCGGGCCCTGCACCGGGGCCTGACATGCAAGGCAATGCGGCTCAGATTGCCCACTTGGAAAAAGTGCCTTGCAGGCGGTACAGGCGTGGTACCAGGGTTTGGGGGCACCCGTGGGATCAGACATGCTGACAAGTGGTCGTACCTTGATACAGGGACAAGGGATTGCAGCGGCTATGACCAGTGGGGTTAGGAGAGGGTTAACAGCCCTACCAGTGCCTCAGAAGAACGTCAGGTCAGATCCCTAGGAGCGAAGGTCCAGATCAGCAGCCGCGAGGCAGCCAGAAAACCAGCGTGCGTCCCCAGCGATGCACCGGTGTCTCCCACGTGTCTCCACTTCAGTCCGGAGTGAGGAAGCGCGGCAAGCTTGAGCAGAGACGCGGGAACAAGCTCCGCCCCCTCCACGCTTGAATGTTTCATAACGAAACTCCGCCCCCATGACGCGCGCGCGAAAAAAAAAAAAAAAAAAAAAAAAAAAACACCCGCACCCCGTGCTGCCCGAGATTCCCAGGCATATGTTGTCAAAGAAGGGCCCGCAGGCCCCAAAAGCGCGGCGGTATAACCGGACGTCGGAAGGTAAGGTGGTCACCTGACCCCCGTCCCGCCGAACCGAACCGCCGATGCCGGGCCTAAGCCCCGCCCCCTCGATCCCGGTACGGAGCGGGCGGCGGCAGGGAGGTAGTAAGAAGCAGGGGCTATCTTTTAAGCAGCGGGCGGCGGCGGGATGTGTAAGATCGGGAGGTACATGAAAAGCAGGCAGATGGGGAGATCCCACAGAGCGCTCTGAGAAGCGCAGGAAACGGCCAACCACGGGTGCCCCCCCCCGAACCCAGTGCAACAGGGACAGGGAATAGGCTGGAAAAGCCATCTTACCTGTCTTCACCCTCATTTCCTTCCAGCAGGGTCGCCCCTTCAGCCCCTGGCACCGCAGTGGCAGGAAGCTGGAAGAGGGGCTTGGCGTGCGGGCGACCCCCTAGCTGGCGGGATGTAGGGGAGCCGGTGCTGCCCAGATCCTCCTATTGCTTCAGTGGGGGAGGCAGCAGCGCAAATACGTTGGCACTGGTGCAGCTCAACCCCGGGAGAACAGAGAGGTCCAATGCGTCTCTGGTATCCCTAGGAAAAAACAAAAATAAAATAACAAAAATTAGAGAAAAAATTAAAACAAGGAGAAAACAGCCCTGCAGTAGCAGGGGGTGTCTTGCCTCCTTGGACACTAAGCTAAAACTGGTAGCCTCTATCTCCAGGCTGAGGGTATAGCTGATGGAGGAGGGGCTTAACAGTTTTACTTAGTGTCACGCCTCCTAGGGAGCTGAGCTATACCCAAGGTCTGTGTCCCCCAAGGAAAATGGGCGAGAAAAGTATTTTGCATTGCACAGAAAAGACACAGACACCTTTATAATCGTGCTACAGGCTGTAATAAGGTACTGCTGGCTGTTTAGTATGCATTTTCTAGGTGACAGGTTCACTTTAAAGGGGTTCTGCACTTTTATTTAACTGATGATCTATCCTCTGGATAGATCATCAGCTTCTGATCGGCGGGGGTCCGACACCCGGGACCCCCGCCGATCAGCTGTTTGAGAAGGCAGCGGCGCTCCGGCAGCGCCGCGGCCTTCTCACTGTTTATCGCCGGGCCGCCCGCCCACTGACGTCACGACTTGTATCAACTAGAGTGGGAGCGGCTAAGCTCCATTCAAGTGAACAGAGCTTAGCCGCGCCCACTCTAGTTGATACAAGTCGTGACGTCAGTGGGCGGGCAGCCCGGCGGTAAATAGTGAGAAGGCAGCGGCGCTGCCTGGAGCGCCGCTGCCTTCTCAAACAGCTGATAGGCGGGTGTCGGGTGTCGGACCCCCGCCGATCAGAAGCTGATGATCTATCCAGAGGATAGATCATCAGTTAAATGAAGGTGCAGAACCCCTTTAACTTAAAGAATTGAAGACTGTGGCAGATGATTCATCATCTCCCTGCACCAGAAAAGTGGCTTAAAAAGTTGCACGTTTTTTTTTTTTTAAGAAAGGGGGTGTGGCAAGGGCAGTAAGGGAGCATGGCCAGCCGCCGCAATAAGTTTATCTTAATTTCCGCCAGTTTTCTGGGGCAAACAAAGCCAGAAATTTACAGCAGCTCCGTTTAGGCGCACGGATTGCCGGAGGATGTGCCTCATTTATGCCAAGTAGAAAGAGCCAGTCTTGATAAATCTCTTGTTTTTCGGAGAATATATTTATTACACAGATGAGGTGGCTGTATGGTGAAGCCTTGTTTAAAGCTCAGTGGTTATGATTTACCTCTTCATCCTCAGGTGGTTTCAGTAAAACAGATTCGTCACCCACAGCATCTTCGTTTTCCTCATTATTGCGGGTGCTGCTTCTTGTCTGATACTCCTCTGCACTGTTAATTTGGAGGTCTTGCTGTCCTGTCTTCTTTCCTAATGCAAACTTCAACCTGTGGGATATTAATATTACTTTACCAGATAAGTGAAAGACCCCGGATTTCTGTGCGTCTGTCACTACTTTAGGCTGCCATCAGTGAGGTGAGATATTCCCGTTAATGACTGGCAAAAATTTTTGGGGTTTTTGCCTTTCCACACTTCAGCAGACATAACTTTTTTAGTTGTTCACCAACGTGGCTGTAGGCTGTTCACTAACATGGCCTTGTTTTATGCGAGAGAAATTGTGATTTTTTGGGGGGTGATTTTTGGAGTATATATATATATATAACTGTTTAAATGTTACAGGTAAAGGATTAAAAGCCAGGACTGGCGCCTCCTCCAGCCCCACAGCTGTTGGTGACATAACTGGTTCTTATAGCAGAAGAGCTCCAGCAGTCTTTTACCCTCCTCTACTGCAGACAGAGGACCCGCACTGCCTGCCATGGTCGTTAAGAGGTTAAATTCTTTTTTTTAAGTATTATTTTTATGTACTCTAGTGCAGAGGGAAATAGGAAGACTGTCTTCAACAATACATTGGCAGCTACACCACAATCTACAAAAAAATAAAAAAAATACATGGTTCTGCACAGTAAATCTGGCCTTCTTTCTGCCCCCAAAATTATGAATGTCACGTATAATACTGGGTGAGACTGACTGGTCAAGTGGTGACGATGATGAGAGGTCAAAAATACATATTTTACATATGGTATCAGAGACCATAAAATGTTTTGTCTTTCAAGTAAATGAACCTGCTGGTTATGTATTCCTTAAAGTAAACCTGTCATTGAAAATGAAATACAATCTGCAGCCAGCATGTTATAGGGCAGATTGATACAAGTTGTACTGGAACTTTTCGCACAAAATTATATTTTATTCATTGAAATCTCTGCTCAGTGAGTCACGTAGGCGGTGTCACTCAGTGACTGACGGATATGGAAAGAATGTCAATCACTGATTACGACCGCCCACATGACTATTTAGCTCAGAGTGAGCCCAGATTTACATAATTAATACAATGCAAGTTACAGTGAAACTTTTCTATCAAAGTTATGTTCTAATTTTACTCCGCTCCTCCTGCACTATAACGTCCTTTCACAAAACCTTTTGACGTGTCATTGCAACAGCTTTGGTGGTGTTACCTGCGAATTTTTCCCTCAATTATCCACTTGTTCTTTCTATAATTAGACATGTTCTCCAGAGTTTTATCAATTTCACTGCAGAAACAAGCAAACATTTAATGTTACGCGTTTATAGAAGATAAATGTACATAAAAAAATCTGATAAAATTCTAGGAGATATTCTTTAAGAAGAAAGATTTTATTTAAAAACATGGGGGCACATTTATTAAGACTGGTGTTTTAGACGCATCGACCTCTACATAACTTCGGAGGATCCATCGCCGTTTCTAAATGTAAGACAGATTCTTTGCTCTCTTACATTTAGACCATTTTCTACGCCTAAACCATAGAAAATGGCCTGTCCCCTTTCCCGCCACAGCGTAGAAAATGGCCTGTCCATTTCCCCGCCATTTTTTAGACCTGGTGTGAACAGGGAAAAATCGCAGATTGCAGCGCAAAGGACCTTTACGCCGCAATCTGTGCCAGGTGTACTTCTGTTTAATAAATGACCCCCATAATTTAGTGCTAACATTTTCTAAAATATAAAAACTGGTCGGTTTAAGAAACAAAACCTCACCTGATAATCAGAGTACTGGCATTGAGTTCATTAATAAGAAATGCAAGCACAGCAGCTTTGATGTGTGGTGGATGTGCCTGAAAAGGATGAGTGCGGAGGCTTTCACAGACCTCAATGTCACCACCATATGCCTCCAGGAAGATACGGAGTATTTCAGATACATTTTCCCTGGTTAAACTGATTTCTGAAACTTTTTCTCCCAGGATTTTCAAAGACTGCAGACAGACAAAAAGACACATATTGATTTTGGGAGGGATTTCTACTAGGTAAACCATACAACATTGGTTAGCATGAAGCTGTTCGGATACCTGGCAGAACGATGGAAGCCCAGGGTCAAACAGTGCAACCTTCAACAGTTTCACCAGCAAGTCTTGCACCTCCCATAAACTGTCACCCATATTGAAGAGTCCTTCCTGTAGGGTGAAGAGGCTGGGTACATCCTTAGTTTCATCCAATCCAAACACTTTTCCATACGACTGTAGAAACTCCACTGTCATTAAGCAATGATGGAAGGCACTACCGGGTAGCACTACTCCCGGAACATGCGGAAAGTCTGGCAATGGCTGAAATGAAGACAGTATTCAAAAAATTAGATGAACATTTGACAAATCCTTGAGGGATGTTAAGTAACCGTTCTCAAAAGCACCAATTCAACAGCATTCAATACAAGTTTTAAATTTAGAAACAAATGGAGAAGTAGGTAAGGTGCAGTCAAAGTCCTGTCAAGTCTCCTTGCTCTCTGGAGACATTTATGTCTTGCGCTGAGAACGCTAGTTATAGACGACAGGCTGGATTATATGGCAATGCAGCTTGACAACCATTTGTAAGACTATAGTAGTTAGGCACTCAATTGTATGTCACCAGGCGGCGCAGAAAATAGTCAAGCTACAATATTCCTACTGCCGATGTATTATTTAACGGGCTATTCCCATCTCAAACATGTATGGCATATCTACTGGAAAACCTATTCTGAGATGGGAATATTCCTTAACGTTTACCACCAAATGTGATTAATGGTGTACAAAATTCCTCTATTATAAGAATGTGGGACAGAGTCATATGGCTGAAACAAACTATCAAGAACACTTTAACACGTATAGGAAACATGTATATCTTCTATGGCACAATACTGTAAAACAGCCCTCATAACTGTTCTAGGCGGATCACACACCTGATGATCAGACAAACACATATCTTCAGTCGGCTTCTTCATCTCCTCCAACATAAACTGCTGGCGCTTACGTTCTTCCAGGCGTCGCTGTTGTGCAAGCTGCTTCCTGTCTGGCTTTGGAACAGGGGGAGTTGCCACTTTTTCCTTCAGTTTTCGCTTTGCGTTCTTCTTTACTTCTATCTGCTCAGCCTCCTTTATCTTTTGCGCCTTTTCTTCTTTTTCCTTCGCTTTCCTTTCTCTTAACTATTAAAACAGCATTAGTTACTAAAACAATCAACTAAACCACAATAATTATATCACCGATACACTTGAAACTGTGTATTGTGGTCACTATAGGATATATAGTACCAGTCAAACGTTTGGAAAAACCTTTTCATTCTATTTTTTTTTTTACATTGTAGATTCATATTGAAGACATGAAAATGATAAACGAAATCATATGTAATTAAGAAGTAATCAACAAACTGTTGAACCAGAATATTTTATTTTTATTTTGGATTCTTCAAAGCAGTTCCCCTTTTGCTTTGACGGCAATGCACACTCTTGGCATTCTCTCAATCGGCCTCAAAGCCTTGTCAAGAGTTAATTTGTGGAATTTCTTGCCTTCATAATATAATTGAGACCACCAGCTGGTCCCTTCTAATAGCTAATCCCCCACCAATCTGATATTTATGACCTATCCAGAGGATAGGTCATCAATATAAATTCGCAAATAACCCCTTTAAAGACATCAAGGTCAGTCCATCTGGAAAATGTCCAAAATTAGAAGGTTATCCTCAAGGGCAGTCATGAAAATCATCAAACACAAAGATGAAACAGACTCATGAGGACTGACCAGGGAAAAAAAAGACCAAGAGTTACCTCTGCTGCAGAAGATAAGTTCATTAGAGTTACCAGTCTCAGAAATCGCAAATTAACAGCATCTCAAATTGGCGTCTACATAAATGCTGTACATAGAACCAGACACATCTCTGTTCAAAAGAGACTGCGAGATTCAGGTCTTTATGGTTAAATTGCTGCTAAGAAGCCACTACTGAGGAACAACAAAAATAAAGGAATTGCTTGGGCCAAGAAACACAAGGAATGGACCAGTGGAAATCTGTCCTTTAGTCTGGCGAGCCAAAATTTTTGATTATTGATTATAACCGCCATGTGTGAGAGAAAAAGCGAGTGGATGGTTTCTTCATGTGTGGCTCCCACCATGAAGCGTGGAGTAGGTGTGACACTGTTGGTGATTTATTCAAAATTCAAGGCACACTTAACCATGGCATTCTGCAGTGACACAAAATCGCATCTTGATCTACCTCATGAAGCTGACAGAGAATGCCAAGAGTGTAAAAAGATGTCCTCAAAGCAAAAAGGGGGCTAATCTGAAGTCGATATAAGACATACTGGTATTCTGGTTTAACATTTTGTTTACTACTTAATTCTGTATGTGTTCCTTTATTTTTTGCATCTTCAATATGAATATACAATATGAAAAAAATAAAAAAATAAAAAAGTGCAATGAAAAGGTGTGTCCAAACATTTGACTGGTATGACTAGTACTGTATATACACTACTGGTTAGACACATCAACATTTACAGTTATTATTGGTTTTACACAGTTCAAGTCCAGCCAATAACATGAAATGGTACAAAGGAACAAAAGTAAGGTTAAATAATAAAAATATTAAATCTTAAAAACTTAAACGCATCCTAGAAGTGTAGATATGTCCTATAGAAAATATGCACACAAAACAAGGGATCTGAGTACAGTTTCCTATACCATCAAAAAGCACTTGGAAACCGGAGGAAACTGACAGGAAGAGGCCTGAAAGACCGAAGACCACAACAAAATCAGAAGACAAGTATTTGAGAGTCAACAGTTTGCTTGATTGGCAGTTCACTGCACAACATCTTCAAGTACAGCTTTATGCGGTGAAAAACTAGATTTCTCATTAGTGTCATTGGGGGACACAGCACCATGGGTATATGCCCAGCTACCATTAGGAGGCGACACTAGATATCAAAAAGGTTGGCTTCGCCCAGGTGGGCTATACCCTCTCCACAGCCACTAGACTAATCAGTTTAAGTCTAGTGTCCGTAGGAGGCAGACATAACCTGCTCTGTTTTTTGCAGGTCTTGCTGCTTTTTATTTTTATTTTATTCTTTTTAAATTTCTTCTGCAGGTCTCTGCCTGCTGCAGGATGGGGCTCCATCGTGGGTATCCACTTTAGTTGCACCCCCTGCGGGCACACACTCTGAGCTCCTCGCCGAACACCCAGTCCCCCATTACTGCATTCGCAGTGGCATGCCGGCAATCCCACACAAGTGTTGAGTTTGCCGAAGGGGGGACCCTGCAGCGCCTGAAGACGCTGGATGGCAAGTATCTCCCCTGTGTCCCTGCCCCAGGGGGTCCCACGGGTTAGCCACCCCCCCTTTTTTTCTGGCCAGGGGATTGGATTCATTCTATTAGAGGGACCTGGGTAGGTTCCTCCTTCCCCTTCCTCCCTTGGATATCCTTTTCCTCCCTGGCCACCCATGCCACTCTCGGCCCTTCCCTCACCTCTTTGGGGACACAGCTACTTTAGTCCCCGGCTTCTGCCGGGACTAGGCCGCATCTTCTCTGGCCTGTCTTCGGGCCCCAGGTGCTCCTTTTGCCTCGTTTCTTCCCTCCCTGAGCGTCACTCCTCCTCAGGAGCCCCCCCACACCCATTTTTTTCGTTCTGGAGGGCCCCCGGTCTCCCTCGGTCCCGTCCCGCCGACGGCACACCTTTTCCGGCCACGTCATTAATCGAGGCCCCAGCTTCGTCCATGCCTAGGGTCACTACACTTGGGAGGGTTGGTTAACCATGGCCAATGTTTTTTTTCCCTAGGGTGGATACATAAAATTTTTCCTTGATTTTCTGGCTATTGTTGTCCTCAGGTGGTCCCGTTCTGTGGACCCTTCTTCCACCCCAATGATTCTTCCACCATCTAGCTGGCCGGTTCCCTCTGGAGAAGCTACTCACAGCATCTCTGACCGCTCATAGTCTGTATGACAGTTGCTTCTTTGGGCCCGATTCTTTGCCCTCCTGGGTCCCCATAGGCTTGTTGCCCTCTTGAGATTCTATCCTCTCTTCCCGTTCCGCCAGGTTCGGTACCTGGTATCTGGGAGTTTATTGCTACGGTTTGCAATTTACATCGTATTGGTCACTTTTGAGATGGAGCTTTCCCTCGTTTTGAGAACTTTTCCTCCTTAGGCTGTTTGGAGTCCGATCCGTTCTACTCCAATATCTCTCAGACAAGTGCATCTCCGCTTGTATTACCAGGGCCTGCTACTGGTTTCCTTTTCCCTGAGACTTCATGTGGGATATCTCTGGTCTTACGTTTCACAGCGATATTTTGTTATTTTTTCAGAGGCTTGATCCTCGCCTCCTTTTTATGGGAAGCAGGTCTTTACCTTCCCTTCTCCTGGCCATTACCTAGGAGCCCCCTCCTCCCCCAGGGGTTGGCTGCTTTCTCTAGCAGGATGGAGTTTCCACCTTCTCATATGGTGTTTCTCTTCCCACCACCTGCCTTGCTGTTGAAGGAGGCTTGCTCCCTTCCCATAGCGAGTCCTTCCTATGATTTCTCTCAATTGTTTAGCCTCCAGTGCTTCCTTGATACCTCTCTACCCTGGACTTTACATGGGTTGGCCACGGACAGGCCGTGTTTTTGGTCTGAGACAATTGAGTTTTTCCTTGCTGGACCCTCTTACTGGTCAGGTCCCTTTTCTTACAGACCTTCTGAATTGCCTTCATTTTGCCGAGGGGTGGTCCACAGGGTCTTTTAGCCTGTTTCCAGGAAGTTTTTTTCCTTAGTTAAGGACTGCTTCTGTCCTTTTTCCAGGCATTTTCTCTCCTGCCAGGCACACTCAGTTATTTTTTCTTTTTGGGTCTGTCCTCTTATGGATTCTCCTCCTGGAGCATCCTTCTATATGCAGAGAGCTAGGTCTTTAACAACAGACGGTGCTGTGCTGCTCTCCTGTTTCTTCAGGAAGAGCCCTGGTTCTTCCGGATCCTTCCTCTGTCTCTCACTAGTGCGCACTAGTTCAGTTCTTGGTCCTAGTGCAGGACATCCAGCCCTGCTCCCTATCAGCTAGCGCTTTATTTTTCCCACCTTGGGTGGAGCTGGGCGTTTACCTTGTTCCTTCTTGCAGGCCTTGTTTTCCAGGCACTTGTCCTTTGGATCCTGACGGTCTCCCATATTTTTCCTTTTCTTTGGAACCATTTCGTGCTATGGCTTCTCCTGGTCTGGTTGGGTCACAGGGTTCTCCAGCACCTGGGAGTCCAACTTTTTGCATGAGATTTCCTTTCCACCCTCAGGGACTGCTTTGGGACGTCCCATGGTGCTGTGTCCCCCAATGACAATGAGAAAATTGGATTTTTGTGCTTAGCGTAAAATCTTGTTCAATTTATTGGGGGGCACAGATCCTACCCCTTGCTTTAAATTCTCTTCCTGTCACCAGGCTAATGTTTTCGTTTCATTCCCCGGTCCAGAACATGTTGGTTCTTCGCTTTTGTTTCTCTCTCCTACTGCTATTGGTATAAATAAACTGATTAGCCTAGTGGCTGTGGAGAGGGTATAGCCCACCTGGGAGGAGCCAACCTTTTTGATGCCTAGTGCCTCCTAGTGGTAGCTGGGCATATACCCATGGTGCCGTGTCCCACAATGAATTGAAGAAAGGGATTTTACGGTAAGCACAAAAATCAAATTTTTTGTACTTACCGTAAAATCTGTTTCTCTTCTGTTCATTGGGGGACACAGGAGCTTGACCATGGGTATAGCTGCTGCCACTAGTAGTCGAACAATAAGCACAAAAAAGTGTGAGCTTCTCCAACCATCAATACCCTTCCTACAGGTCGAAACTTGCCCCTTGAGAGAACTAAAAGCCAGCCCCAAGTCCATGCCCGACTGCAGAAAAGACAAGGGTCACGCCAACGAGAAACGAATGGGAGACAGCTGGTGGCGTTCACACTAACTAAAGTAGGACTTCCAGATCCAGGGATAGATCCGGGAGGATGACTACTGCCTGACACGAATCACGGTATGGACAACAGTATCCGAGAAACCCCGAGCCCTTAGTACAGTAGCTTCAATAGCCATGCCGTTAAATGTAGAGACCTTAAATTCGGGTGGAAGATCAGTCCCTGCGACGCCAGGGTTCGTCAGCGAGGAGGGAGACTAGGGATGTGTGCCACACTTGGAGTGGCCAATCCAGGGTCACGAGGATGACGGGCAGACCTTCGGACCTGATTTTACGGAGAAGATGTGGAATGAGGGGAAGAGGAGGCAACACAAAGGGAAATGTGAACTGACTCCACGGGATCCCTAGGGCGTCCGACACCAGAGGATCCTTGGATCTCGCAACGAAGTTCTCTACCTTGCGGTTGAAGCAAGAGGCCATAAGATCCACATCCGGCCGACCCCACCGCTCGCAAATTGTGAGAAAAACCTGCGGATGCAGAGCCCATTTGCTGGGATCGAGACTCTCCCGGTAGAGAGAGTCGGTAATCCAGTTGTCGACGGCGGGGATGTCAACTGCGGACAGAGCTGGGATATGGCTCTCTGCCGTGTTGAGGATAAGCGCTGCTTCCAACATGGCTGTGGGGCTCCGTGAGGTATGCAACTGCCGACGAATCGCCCGCAATTCCAAAATATTGATTGGAAGGGGACCAGGTGCCCCCCCGGTGGCTGGCGTCTGTTGTCAATATTATTCAGCGGAGGGGAGGAGCGGCCCGACGTCAGCATCATAGAAATCAAGCACCACTGAAGGGCCCAGCGCGACGGATGAATCAACCCAAGGAGGCTGGGGAACAGTCCCAAATAGTCAGAATGTACCGCTGAAGAGCCCTGTATGGAACGGAGCATAGGGCTTCAAAGGAAGAGACCATGTGGCCCAGAAACCTCATGCACTGACGAATGGGAAGAGGCTGGGGCCACAACAAGGAGAGGATCCGACGACGGAGAGTGGAGAGTTTGTCCGGGGGCAAGAATACCTTGGCTCGACTGGTGTCGAAC
Source organism: Bufo gargarizans (assembly GCF_014858855.1). Taxonomy (NCBI): domain Eukaryota; kingdom Metazoa; phylum Chordata; class Amphibia; order Anura; family Bufonidae; genus Bufo; species Bufo gargarizans. The sequence goes on along the minus strand of NC_058082.1, from coordinate 120,746,823 downwards.
AACATGCCCAGAAACGTCAGCCGCCAAGATGGGTGAAGACATGACATCACCAGAATCCACCCGAAGTGTTCCAGGGTGTCAGGACTATGCACAGACTGTCCGCCGTTGCCCAGAATGACGGACCCTTGATCAGGATATCGTCCAAGTAAGGAATCGCCCCTGGCATGATGCAGGTGTCCCTGAAGAGGATCAGCATCCCAGAGATCTGCAGGGGCCCTCCTGAAGAAGAAGGTGGGTGCGGCAGAAGAAAGAAGCGCAAAGGATTCGTGCCACAACTGGGAAGGAGGAGGAGCAGGGAGAGATTCATGCCCCGCCCCCACCATTGAATTGCAGCCTCCAGGGAGCTAATAGCGCTGTCCAGCCCAACTGCTCCCCCGAAGGAAGGGGAGCACAACCAACTGAAAAAAAAATACTCCTCTGCGAGGAACGCCGATCCAACCTGGATGTCTGTGATGCCGGCGGTGGTGAACGTGCCCCGGAGATGCCGCTGAAGAGTAGGCCGCAGGGAGGCTGTCGCCTCAATTAAGCATTATCCCCCCCCCCCCCCCCCCCCCCGGTGGGGGAATGGCTGGGGTGACTGGAGAACTAGGAGATGTGTCTCCGGGCCCAAAGCAGAGAAACCCCCCCACACACTTTTCCTGCAATCCACGGCATGAGAGCGATGCAGACGGGAAGGGTCTGGAAAATTATAGGGGTCATTCACCTAACGAACCGAGGTGTTGCGGGGGGGATGATGTGGAGACGTGAAGCTGTGACAGGAGAAGAACATACATACCTGTCTGGTGACTTCTGACCCTGCCACTTTCCCTGTCGGTGTGCTGCTCCTTGGGGAGGACCGCTACACCGGAAAAAGGTGGTAGGGGGCTTACCGCGGGCCAGCCATGGTGATAAAAAGGATTTGGAAACCTCTGGTCCTTCTTGTCTTCTAGAGCCCGGAAACGAGCAACGGGCTTGGAGACCCTCTGATCTCCCATCTCTTGGGTGGGAACACAGGCTTCCTGTAGCCCAGCTAACAAGAAAAAAGGGGAAAAAAGAAAAAAAAAAACTGCAGACCTGCAAAAGCAGATATGTCTGCCTCCTACGGATACTTAGCTAAAACAGTTTTAGCTTAGTCCCTGTAGGAAGGGTATAGCTGGCGGGAGGAGCTCACACTTTTGTGCTTAGTATCTGCCTCCTCGTAGCATTAGCTATACCCATGGTCAAGCCTGTGTCCCCCAATGATACGGATAAGAAATAAGGCTTCAAGCTACAGGGCTGACAGGTTGAGTAGCAGTAAGAAAGCCACTGATAAGGCTGCAAAATAAAATAAAATAAATTGTCTTGGCGAAGAAGCACCCCAGTGGACTACTGAAGATTGGATGATGGGTTTATAGACAAATTAATCAAAATTTAACATTTTCTGCTCTATAAGACATGTGTCTTATAAAGTGAATATTGATGAGCGCTTCCATTATGGAAGCATTCATTAGTAAACAGGAGATGCGGTCCTATGGTAAGGCGTCTCATACAGAGCGAAAAATTATATTTGGTACATCATGCAGGGTTTTTGTATGCAGTAGAGTAGGTAAAAGGATGGTTCCTCATTGTGGGACACCAACTATCAAAAATGGAAGAGGAAGTGTGATTGTCTGGGGCTCTTTTACTGGATCGAGAGCTGCTTGCCACACTGAACTAACTCTTCATTGTTTACCTACTTCCCATTTGATGAGCAGATGTAATTACATCTCCACTGTACCATTCACTTCAATGGGGCGGCTCCTTCCCATTTAAGTGAATAGGACAAAGCCATCCCATAGAAGTGAATGGGATGGCTGAGATGCAATTACACCTGCTCACTGCTGTGGTGAAGACTGCGAACAGTGCAGGGAGTCTCCCCGCCACCGATCTGATAATGATGACCTATTCCGAGGATAGGTCATCAATATAAATAAAGATCACAACCTCTTTAAACCCCATTGAGCTTGTTTTGGATAAACAGGACAAAAGGATGAAAGCAAAAGGACCCTACACGTGCAGCACATTGGTGGAAACTTTTGAAACAATTTTGAGCAGAACTTTCTGAACAATATCTGAATTCCATCGTAAAAAGAATGCCTTGATTGTGTTCAGCTGTTATCTACAAGAGGTGGCTACTTTGAGGAGTGATGAAAAATCTAGATTCAATTTTGTCAAACAAAATGATTCCATGAATTTTATCTAAAGATATATATATAAAGATATATATAAAGATATATAAAGATATATATAAAGATATATATAAAGATATATATATATTACACACACACACACACACTGTGTGTAGATCTATTCAAGGGTTGAAGAATATGGATTCCAGTAAAGGCTGATAAACTTACTTTTAGTTTCTTTGCTGCCTCTTCTTTAGCTTCTTTTAGTTTCCTAGCTGCCTCTTCTTTAGCTTCTTTTAGTTTCTTTGCTGCCTCTTTAGCTTCTTGACTCCTGGCCTTAAAAATAAAACGGACATAAGTTGATAAAGATCATCGAAAAAGAAGTTATGACTGGTGACAAAATCATTAAATTACATTGTATTTATTAAGGAGCATTTAGATCCTAGGCTCTAATAGCATTTTTATTTGCTCGTATGTGTTAGTTAGGGAACTAAAATGAGGTTATTCATAATATCGACTGGTAACTTAATCATACGGCACTTCTCACAGAGGCTCAACATCAACTGGATGATGTACCAAATTTTTATACACATCCCAACCTGCAAGGAATATTTTTGAAAGTGGTTTTCTGAGATTTTTAAACTGGTGACCTATCCTCAGGATAGGTCATTAGTATCTGACTGGTGGGAGTCCGACACCCAGGACCCCCACCATTCAGCTGTGTCACGTGGCCTAGGAGCAGCTTCGCCCCATTCAAGTGAATGGGGCTGAGCGCGATCCCAAGCACAGCCGCTATACAATGTACGGCACTGTGTTTGGTGAGCACTGAGAAGGCCGCCGACTTCTCAAACAGCTTATTGGTCTGGGGTCCCAGTTGTCGGACCGAAACCAATCAGATACTTATGACAAATCCTGGGTGTATCATGCCAAATGTCTCTCAAGAGAATTCATGGTCACAAAACCTGCAGTATTTCTATGCTCAAAGAGATGCTGCAGCAAAACTCATTGAAGGAGAAGTCTTCTACAGGTAAGGACTCTTTCACACATCCGTGTGCATCCATGACAAGATGGTCATCTGTGAAGATGTCAGAGAAGGATCTGTTTTTGGTTCCTGTGTCTGTTCTTTGCTCTCCATGTGTCATCCGTATTCCACGTACAATGCCAGGATGAAAATTATCTTCCAGTGCATCTTCTACCAATGGTCCGGGACAGATACTATCCATGTTGTGTCAGTGGTTTTCATAGACCCAGTCTTCGATGATCGTGTTTAGTCTGCATCACGGACCAAAGCAGTGCATGTCTCCGTAGTTTTCCACAGTGGAAAATCATTGAAGTGTAAATATTAACATCAATGGTTACGTGTGCTGTCTGTGGAGAACACGGACAACACACATCCGCGATTCACTGTGAAATAGGCCTTAATATAAAGCCTTTCATAAAAAGTGAGCTACAGAAGATGAGATGAAGTCACACAAAAAAAGAAAAAGAAAATAGAGAATAATGTGTTCTAATGTCAGACCCAACTGCTGACTCCCATATCCCCTGCATGTGCTATGTAACAGCAGAGTTTGAAGTAAAGCGGGCAGCTTCAAGTCAAGATAAACATGCCCCTTTCCCTGCCCCGTCGCCTCTGATTGACAGCAGATAGTTCTCGACTGCTCAGCAAAGAATGCCAAAGTCTCACACATGCCCCCACACTGTTAGGCTGTTTTTAGCGGTTCAATGCGCAGACTCACGGATGCGAGTAGGCATCAAGACGTTTTACACGCATCAATGTCTGGACAGAGAACACTCCACCATTAAGTTAATTGATATTGGGCCACAAAAAACTGGGTGATGAACATTGATGAACCTAGTCTAAAATCTGGGGTTAGTCTTTGATGATTGTAATGTGGTTTTATGCACCACAAAATGGTTCAGTCCTTAGGACCATAGAGCAAAATGAGCACTGTTCCACTGTTCCATATACAGACTTACCTTCCTTCTCATTTTCTTCCTTAACTTACTCAGCTGCACTTTTTCTACATCACTAAGAATATCTACATGGGAGACAGAAACAGATTAAAATTAACCCAGCAAGGTATACTCATACAGTGTTTAAGGGAATATATTTTTTAATACGTGTTCTGTATCTATAGATAAAGCAAACACATCTTTAAAGAATAATGGAACCCTTTAAATTACATAGAGGTCTCTATACCTTGATTTTCCAGCTTCCTCAATAGTTTAGCATCAGGTTTGCTCAGAAGATCAATCATCTTCACTTTTGGAGGACGACCTCTTCCTCGCTTCACCTTATTCTCCTTGGCTCTAGCTTTCTCCATATTACGAGGACGTCCCCTTTTCCCTGTAATCGCCAAAATCCGTGAAGGAATTTCCTCTGATTTCAACAGTACCCACTTTGTGCCCTGGATCAGAAAAATAAAGAGAACTCGTCAAGTTAACTTACAATAAATCTAAGTTGAGCAAGCAGCAGTATTTTATTTCCATTAGGGTCCATTCACACGTCCGTGTGTGTTTTGCGGATCCACAAAACATGGACACCGGCAATGTGCGTTCTGCATTTTGCGGACTGCACATCGCCGGCACTAATAGAATATGCTTATTCTTGTCTGCAATTCAAGACAAGAATAGGACATGTTCTATTTTTATTTTTTTTATTTTTTTCGGGAACGGAAATGCGGACCCGGAAGTGTGAGTCCGTATTTCCAGATCCGCATATCGTGCGGCCCCATAGAAATACATGGGTCCACAATTCCGTTCAGAAAAGTGCGGAACAGAATTGCGGAGGTGTGAATGGAGGCTTATCGTGGTTGTGCCAGACAGACATTATATATACGCAAGTACAACTGGGAAGGGGCAAGATTCCTTGCATCCCTGCAACAACCCTTTAATTAAGAAGGGGTCAAACAAGTGCTGTCAGTGCTAAAGTAAGAAGACGTGCATTAATTCATTACCATGGAAACAGACTGGCCATACCGTTTCCAAAGATAGCTTGGAATTGGCTCTTTCCAGGAATGTAACTTTTCCAAGAGGTATTTGATTTGGATAAAGAGTCAGCAAAGTCCTGCCAAAGTGCTCCGAGTAAGTAGTACTGAGTAAGAGTGGAAATTGACTCACCTCTGGAGTGTGACGCTCTTCATAAAAATCTCCAACTGGCATTCTTGGACTAAAACTAAAGTGTTCTCTTCTGACGTGAGGACCAGAGTATTTAGAGAGGTACTACACAACAGAAAGACAAAGGTGAAAAATGTATAACACAAAAGATCACATGAGGTGAGCCATGAAGCGACCACAGCATGCAAACACTTGATTTACAAGGTTAAAAAGACCCCCACCCCCAATAAAGTAGCCCAGGGTGCACAGTTAATGAGGACAAGTGTGGTAGGGTTGACAACAGTGTGGGTTCACTTAGGACAGGGATGTCCAACTTGTGGCCCTCCAGCTGTTTAAAAACTACAACTTCCACCATGCTCTCAGCTGTAGGCTTTCCGGACATGCTGGGAGATGTAGTTTTCCAACAGCTGGAGGGCCGCAGGTTGGGCAGCATCCCCGACAGAAGAAGATTTACCTCTTGAAGTAGAAGGGTTGGGAGAAACTGAAAAGAGATTGCTTGAAAAAGTGCCCAGTGGTTGATTTTTCTGTATTTGTGAGGAGAGGTTAACAGGAGGATGAAGTTACAATCTATAGGGTCTATTGTAATGTGTGTATTTGGAAACCATTTGTTTGTACCAGGATTAAGGGAGGGAGCTTTTAATTGGTGGCTAAGGAAGGGTATTTTGAAGACTAGGCTAAGGAAGGGTATTTTGAAGACTAAATGTTTTTTGATTGATGGGAAATTGGGGAGTCTGGTTAGCTACAAAATGGGAAGTTCCGGCTAGTGAGGTTCTCAGGCTTTTGCAGATTATTCATTTTATGAGAAGGGACAGGTTAGAGAAACATGGCTTGAAATCAGATTCTATAAGAGGAATGATCGCTGGGTTAGATTTTGATATTAATAATTCGCAAGATAACAAGTTAGATAATACATTGAAATGGCAGCAATATTTAGAACTTGACTGGATGAGGGAAAAATAGAATAAAATAAGTGAGAACTCCGAGTACAAGCAACAGACAAATGTCAGTTGTGGAAATATCTTTAAGCCTATTTGACTCCAGTTCAGATGTAGAATACCGTAGAAGATGAATGTTTTAGAGGTTGTGGTGAGAGAGGAAGTCTGACAGGTATACAAGCTATTCTAACCCCTGATGTACCGCATGTCTTTTGGAAGCGCAGCTGGACAGAATATCAGAAAAGAAGAACACTACCAGGGAGAACATGCTGAATCAGAGTAAAGTATATCTGTGAAGAACAAGAGCTCGAGGGTGTGATCGAAAGGTTAAATCTAAGTGTGGGAAAATTTAAGATTACACTTACCGGTAATCACTTTTCCATAAGCCCATGACAGCACCCTTGAGAGACCGCCTCCATCCAGGACAGGAAACAGGAACTTTCGTGGAGAGCTCATAAGGAGGAGCATGGCCCCGAGACCACCAGTTAATCGCAAGAACTTGTCCTAGACCACACTCCTCTTCTTTTTTTTTTTTTTTTTGTATATATATATTTATATATTTTTTTTTTTTTTTTTTTTCTATATATCCTTTTTTTTTTTTTTTTTTTTTTTTATATGAATATCAGGGTGGGAATAAACCCGGGTGCTGTCATGGGCTTATGGAAAAGTGATTACCGGTAAGTGTAATCTTAAATTTCCCTTTCGCCCATGACAGCACCCTTGAGAGACGATTAGAATAGAAATCCCTTTATTTCTTAGGGTGGGACTACCGCCTGGAGGACTTTCCTACCGAAGGCTAGCTGTTCTCTATTGCCTAGGTCCAATCTGTAGTGACGGAAGAAGGTGCTAGGCGACTGCCATGTGGCTGCTCTACAAATTTGTTCTAGGGTAGCGTCAGCCCTTTCTGCCCAAGTGGTGGAGACTGATCTTGTAGAATGAGCACCAAAGCCCCCCGGGGGCGCCTTTCCAGCTGAAGAATAGGCCAAATTAATGGCTCTTACGATCCATCTGGAAAGGGTTCTAGAAGAGGCTGGGAGGCCCTTATTTTTCCCACTAAACTGAATGAAGAGCTTTGAGGTTTTCCTCCACTGACTAGTAGCCTCCAGATAATGAGATAGGCATCTTTTTACATCTAAACAGTGCAGTTTTTCCTCTTTTTCATTTCTCGGATCTTGGCACAGGGAAGGAAGGATAATGTCCTGCGTTCTATGAAACATAGAAACCACTTTCGGTAAGAAGGAAGGGTCTGGTTTAATGAGAACCCTATCATCTAAGATGTTAGTGTACGGAGGCGGGGTAGAGAAGGCTGAAATCTCACCAACCCTCCTTGCTGAGGTAATTGCCACAAGAAACGCTGTTTTGAAAGACAAAATCTTTATAGGTAACTGTTTAAGTGGCTCAAAGGGAGGTTCTGTGAGGCTAGTAAGGACCAAGTTGAGGTCCCAGGGGGGAATTGAAGGTCCAGGTATAGGCCTAAGCCTGCTGATGGCTTTAAAGAATCTTCGGACCCACGGGTGGCTAGCGATGGGAGAATCAAAGAACGCACTCAAAGCGGATACCTGTACTCTAAGAGTACTTGGCCTCAAATTTTTTTCATGTCCAGCTTGCAAAAAATCTAAAATCCTACACATAGGTGGGGGATTTAAAGGATTCACTGGATCCTTGGCAAACTTCTGGAAGGTGTTCCAAATCCTGAGATAAATAGAGGAGGTGACATCCTTTCTGCAGGATAGTAAAGTGGAAACTACGCTCTTGGAGAGTCCTCTACTTTCTAGGATTTCCCCCTCAAGAGCCATGCTGTTAGGTGTAGCTGCTTCACACTCGGATGATTGACTGGTCCTTGGGATAGAAGATCTTGCCACTCCGGGAGAATCCAAGGGTCCGTCAAGGATAGCTTCCTCAACCAGGTGAACCAGGTTCTTCTGGGCCAGAAAGGAGCAATTAAGATCACTGTTGTTCTTTCTTGTCTCAGCTTCTGTAAGAATCTTGGAAGAAGCCTTAATGGAGGAAAGGCGTAGAGGAGCTGGTTCGGCCAGGGAAGGGAGAAGGCATCTATCCCTGTTGGTGAATCTCTCCCTAAAAAGATGCAAACTTGGGAAGGAATTAAATGGGATTTTTCTCCGTTTATTTGCCAGCCAAGGTCTTCTAGGATCTGCACTACTTTTTTGAGGTGCGCTTCTAGAATGGATTTTGACTCTGCTACCACCAGGAGATCGTCTAAGTAAGGTATTAGTAAAATGTCTTTTCCCCTTACATGAGCCATGACTTCTGCCATGACTTTCGTGAAAAGTCTGGGAGCTTGAGAAATCCCAAAGGGAAGGGCTGTGTATTGTAAGTGCTGGATGTGACCTCCTATAGAAACCGCGACTCTGAGGAATTTTTGACAGTCTAGCCGAATGGGAATGTGGTAGTACGCATCTCTTACGTCTATCGTAGCCATGAAGCAGCCCCTGAATAGATGTTTTATGACTGATTGGATTGACTCCATTCTGAATTTTTTGTAAGAGAGGAATTGATTTAAATCCTTTAGATTTATAATAGTTCTGAATGTTCCATCCGGTTTGGGGACCAGAAAAAGGGAGGAGTAAAAACCCTCGCCCTTCTCTGCCTCCGGCACCGGAATTAGAACATTTTTCCGAAGTAGGGATACAATCTCTTGTTGTAAGGCTAGATTTTTCCCCGGGTTTCCTAGAAAATTCGTGATTTTGAATCTGTCCGGTGGGCGGGAGACAAACTCTAGACCAAACCCCTCCTTTATAACGCCTAAAATCCAGGGACTTGAGGAGATTTTCTCCCAGGCGTATAGGAAGAGAGAAAGTCTGCCCCCCACGGGAGAGAAACCGTCATTGCTGTGATGGTTTAGAGGTTGAGGAGGATTGGGAACTGAAGAGAAATCCCTTGCTTTTCCTATTCTTGTTGTCAGCTCTGAAGTCTTTCCTCTGCCCCCTAAAAAAATCTTTCTTGTTTTTGCGAAAAAAACGTTGTTTTTTCGGGGGTCTGGAGACAGGGAATCCTTTTTTATTGTCCGAGGCTTTATCCAAAAGGTCGTCTAAGACGGATCCAAAAAGATAATCGCCCTGACAAGGAATTGCACAAAGCTTATTTTTAGATCCCGTGTCTCCCGACCAACCTTTTAGCCAAATAGCTCGTCTGGCTGAATTTGAAAGAGCAGCTGACCTAGCATTTAATTTTAAAGCATCGGCTGATGCATCAGAAATAAAGTCTACTGCTTTAAGTAGAGTGGGGAAAACGGTTAACAACTGATCTCTCGGGGTCTTGTTCTGAATGTGAGATTCTAACTCCTCTAGCCATAATTTCAGAGACCTAGCAGTGGATGTGGCGGCAATATTTGGTTTGAATGCTTGGGCTGAGGTCTCCCAAACTTTTTTCAAGTAAACCTCTGCTCGCTTATCCATAGGGTCTTTAAGAGAACCTAAGTCCTCGAACGGAAGGGCCGATTTTTTTGAAATTTTTGCAACAGGTGCATCCAATTTAGGGGGTCTGTCCCAGTTTACTGAGTCTGCCTCGTCAAAGGGATATTTCCTTTTTACATTTTTTGGCACAAAAAACTTTTTATCGGGTCTTTTCCATTCCCTCTGAATTAAAAATTTTATATTCTCGTTAACGGGAAATACTCTAGATTTTTTCTGCCCGAGATCACCAAACATGATATCCTGAACGGATCTTGGGTCTTTGGGTTCGTCTACTTTCATAGTCGCACAAACTGCTTTTAGTAAAGCTTCTGTATCATCGGGGGAAAAAAGTGGCCTGCCCGTGGATTCCTCATCCTGGGACGAGTCTGGGCTATCTAGGATTTCTCCCGTATCGCTTTCCTCTAAAGGATCTGAGTCAGATCTATTAGCCGTGCTTGATCTGGTTCCCAGGGAGGTAGAGGCTACAGCGGGAAAGCTCTTTTTGAAATCTTTCAGGGAATCCGAGACCTCCGTCTTTACCATCTCCCTAATACTCTGTAGAAGGGATGGGGACTCCTCCTCCACTAGTTTCTCAATACAACTTTGGCATAGCTTTTTCAACCAAGAGGGGGCCAGTTTCTTTTTACAGACGGCACACTCCTTCCCTCTGGTCTTTGAAATTGCCTTTCTAGGGCCCTCTTTTGTAGTCTAAATGCAGGAAGAAACAAGAGGGAAAGGAGATTTAGCTTAAAAAATGAAATAAATGGTGGGGAATGATCCCCCTTACCCCACCAGGAGTACCGGTCTGATCTCATGACCCTCCTGTTGATCGGCGCGTAGGGCACTCTCCTCCTCCATACTGCTGTGGGATAGAGAGTGACTCCCCGGATCCAAAGGAAATCTGGCTTCCTGTAAGGCTGGCTGGCTGGCTGGGCTGCTGCTGACCGTGCGCCTGTGGGTCCGATCTCCTCGGTCGGGTCCTGCTGGAAATCCTCTGCGGCCTAAGTAGGAGAAGGCTCTTCCTACTTCCGGAACGCACGCTGCGTGCGTTCCAAAAACCGGAAGTCTCTACCGAGACCCGGATCTCGCTGGCATTGCGAGATTTTAGTTCCCCCTGCGCGCGGCAAAGAAGAAGGCCCCGGCCCGCCTGAGCACTGTCGGGCAGGACCGGCGTGCCGAACGCACCTCTCGGTGAGCCCGGGACTGCAGAGTATCGCCAGCGCAGCGTAAGCCAGACCCCAGCAGCAGACCCCAGACTCCGGCCGGCGGCTCCTAGAGGAGACTTATGCCGGAACAGGTAACCTCACTTTAGAACAATTCCTCCGGGGCCCTGCAGCCTAGCTTTTCTTTTCCTCTCTCCACGAACCGTCCTCTGTCTAGGACAGGAAACAGGAACTGGTGGTCTCGGGGCCATGCTCCTCCTTATGAGCTCTCCACGAAAGTTCCTGTTTCCTGTCCTGGATGGAGGCAGTCTCTCAAGGGTGCTGTCATGGGCGAAAGGGAAAGATTAGATGCAAGTAGGTTTGATGAAATCTACATTTGACGCGATATGGGAATTGTGGAATATTTTTCTAAAGAATAGGATGTATAACTAATGGGTTTTTTTAGGGTGGGGGTTAACATTTTTGGTTTAATGTGTATTTATTCTGTTATGATTTGGATGCATATTTTATTGCCATTATTGGAAAATTAATACAAAATATATATTAAAACGACTTCCAGGGAATTATAGATCACATTTATCTATAGAACATTTATAAGACTACAACCTTACTCCATTACATGGGTTAAAGCAGCATTACCTTTATAACCTCAGGGAACTGTTTCATTCTTTTCCCACAGGGAGCATAGTACCAGGTCTCTCCTTGCCACCGGTGACTGCCCTTCTTTATCCGAACTTCACGCTTCCAACTGCAAAACCAAGGTCACAGTATGGTCACCGGGTGTAAACCTAAAGTTTACAGTTACAGAAGACTACTTCACAGTTCTACTCGGTCTCAGTCTCTATGCACTTATAGGTATAGATTTTTATTACACGTACAGTCAGGTTAATAAATATTGGGACATTGACTCAATGCTAACATTTTTGGCTCTATACACCACCACAATATATTTGAAATGAAACTAACTAGATGTGCTTTAACTGCAGACTGTCAGCTTTAATTTGAGGGAATTTACATCCAAATCAGGGGAACGGTGTAGGAATTACCACAGTTTGCATATGTGCCTCCCACTGTACATACTAGTAGTTTTGCAGGTTACAGACTAGGGATTTTTCCACAATTCAAAGCATTAAAACTAAAGTGACTTACCCATGCAGGAGAGGGTACCGCACGTCTTCAGGAGTAGCTACCCTCCTTCGTATTGCAGCCCCTGCCAGATAAAAGCATTTATTTATTTTGTTTAACTCTTATTGACACAAAAGAAATAACACCGACATCTTACAATCGTGCTGCATGTCATAATACAAACGGGTATAACAAGTCCATTTCGTGTAAGTATTCCAATCATCCACTGCATAACATTCCCTATCCTTTGTTGGAAGTTTGTCCTTTGACTCCACTAAACCGACCGATCCAAGGATCCCTGGGCTGTCGACAGTGCCTGTTGCAGTCTAGAGGCCGAGTACAACGTGTGTGGAGAGCTGCACCACAAGCCCCGGACCTTTTCAAATTTTTGAGGTTTGTTACGGTGTTTAAACACCAACACTAAATATGATAATTTGATTTATCTGTAATTTCCACATGGATAGAGTCGGTGTATTGGCGTCATACTATCCCAAGGCAATACATTTACGTGTCATAAATAATGACTCTCTCAAAAATACTGTCATGTAGTGATCCAAGTTATCTTCGTTCATAAGTCCCAGCAGGCAAATCTCAGGAGTGCAATCTATCTGAACCGGCAACTCCATATCATGTGCCAGAAGTCTGCTTCTAGTTCTCCACATCGTGGGCATGCTGTGGATGATGCTCTACCCATTCTGTAGAGCCTAGTTGGCGTTAACTATGTTTGGTGAATAATGCACAGTTGTATTATTTTATTATTAACTGCTGGCGATACCTGTAAATAGGATTCCAATAAATCTGTTACGGATTCTTCTGAGTGTGGATATCATTCTTTTCCATTTATCCATTACCTTCAGAGGGCTGTTCTTGACCTTTGCTTGTACTTAATGGGAATAAAATGCTGACACTAGTCCTCTGGGACCCTGGGTTTTAACAACCCCTATTAGTGGGTACTACGAGATTGGTGTTGGTGCTTGGGAATATGGTCTGTATGGCCGACCGAAGTTATAAATATGAAAAAGTAGTGAGTGCGAAGAATATTGTACTTCTGAGACAGTACTTCAAACGTCATTAGTACTCCCTGATCGTATATATCTCCAGGAGTTTTAACGTCTGCGGCCTGCCAACTTTCAGCCTCCATGACTACTTGTATCTGTGGCAGCAATTGATTGGTTCATAGGGGTAGATCTGAGACAACCCACGTGAACTGGGTCAGTCATTTAGCATCTTTCCAGATAGTTTGTGCCAGCCTATGCAGCGGCAGCAGCGGTCTCTGGAATTTAGGAGGCATTTCCAAGACTGACCATATTGAATAACAGTTTAGGAAATGCTTTAAGAAGTACTCTGAAGTGGGTAGGACCTCCGCAGTATACCAAGTTCTAATAAGTCTCATCAGCTGACCTGCTAAATAATATATATAGTAATCTGGTAAAGCCATACCGCCTTCTGTTTTTAGTCATTTTAATGTATCTAGACTTAGTTTAGCACGTGATCGTCCCCATATAAAAACTCTAGCCAATTTCTCTAAATATCGATTTAGGCATAGGTACCTCTGAGTGTTGGAGGGCGTATAACACCTTGGGATGTATAATCATTTTAATAAGATTAATATGTCCTGTCACCAAGATGGGTAATGTTTTCCAGTTTTGGAGCTTGTTCTGTATATGGTCCTTTAAGGGGTAAATATTGAGAGACAGGGACTGGGAATATCTTTTAGTAATATTTACGCTTAGATACTTGAAGGTATCAACCACCTTTAGTCTTTCCACATGTGAGGGATCTGTCCAACCCGTCTTGCCTAGAGGCATGTAGACTGATTTCTCCCAATTGATTTGCAGGCCCAAAAACTCCCCAAATTCATTTATTAAGGCCACTGCACCTTTAAGGGAAATGTCAGGTGACGATAAATATAGAATCAAGTCATCTGCACATAGTCCTATACGGACTTCTGTCTCCCATGGTCAACCCGGTTCTATTGCTGCTGGTCCTCACCCTAATTGCCAGAGACTCAACTGCCAGTGCAAATAGGAGTGGTGACAGGGGGCAGCCCTGCCTCGTACCTCTATGAAGAGGAAAGCTTGCGGATAGCTCTCCATTTATCAATAGCCTACTGACAGGGCTGCTGTACAGGAGGGAGAGTAATCCATTTGAGAAATTGTGGGCTAAATCCAAACTCTTTCAGGCAGTTTATCAGCTAGGCCCATTCTATAGAATCGAATGCCTTGGCAGCGTCCAATGAAGCCAGGGCCCAATCCTCATTTAAGGAGAACCCCACCTGTGTAACTACCTGGACCTGCCTGATGTTCTCAGTGGTGGGTTCCCCTGGCATGAATCCTGTCTGGTCTGCATGAACCAAGGATTACCTGATTTAAACGAATGGCCAGAATTCTGGTCAGTATTTTGTAGTCTACATTTAATAATGCTATGGGTCTAAATAAGCCACCCTCTAAGGGAGCCTTCCATAGAAGTCTCAGGCAAGTGTCCCCTTTCCAAGGAGAATTGGAGGGTGGATAACAGTTGATAGTACAGAGGATAGTACCTCCACATATTTAGCATACACTTCTTTGGAGACCCTATTAAGGTCTGATATTGCTTGTGTTATTTCTTCTAAGCCAATTGGTTGGTCTAGTTGGGTACATTGTGTTGTAATAAGAATAGGTAGGGATATGCCCTCTAAATACGCAGCTATCTCCGAATCAGTTGCTGTTATGCTAGATATGTATAAATCTTGATAGAAGTGTGTAAAAGTGCGGAGAATCGCCTCTTGCGTGTCGTGTAATTGTCCTGCGGTGTCTCTAACTGCTAAAATCGTTGAGGAGGGCGAATTATGGCGGACTAATTGAGCCAGTAGTTTAGCTGAGTGATTTCCCAGTTCGAACGCTGTCCGTTTCATGAAAAATAATTTCCTATCAGCCTTGTCCTTAAGTGTCACTAAATATGATCTTCCCGCTTGGAGCCATGCATTTCTGTTGATGTCTGTCAGGTGATTAATAAATTTCTGTTCCGGTGTAGTACACCGGATTTCCAGTTCCGCCTCCAAACGTTGAGTCTTTTTTTTATAAAGGATATGCTGGAGTGTAAGGACCCTTGAAGAAATGCCTTTAAGGTATCCCACACCAGTGCTAGGTTAGGTTAGTTTGCGTGTATTTCCAGAAACTCTCGTAGCTGGTAAGGGATGCCATCTGCTGATCCCAAGAGGTTCAACTAGAATGGATGTATATTCATCCTGTACATTATTGATGGCGTGCCCCGCATAAGAGTGCCCAGTATCGGTGAGTGATCCAATATCCCCCTGGGGAGGGACGTTATCGCACAAAGATTTAACATCACTAACTTGTTACCTAATATATAATCTGTTCGGGTTAAGGAGTTGTGTCCACCACTGTGACAGGAGAATACCTTGTTTGTGGGATATTTAGCTCTCCAGAGGTCCAGCCATCTAAATTCAGTCAGAAACTTTTTAAGTCTTGAGGAAGTCCCTATGTTTATTGGGTCCGCATTGCCCAGAAAGCAGTCAAGAGAGGGGTCTAATGTCATGTTTAGATCTCCCATGCAGATTACTCTAGCTTGTGGATAGGTGGCTGCGAATGTAGCAGCCAGGTGAAGAACTTGCATAGAGCCTGGGGGTGGGTTCTAAATCCCTATTAATGTATATTGTACATTGTCAATTAGAGAGTGAACAAAGACATATCTGCCTTCTGAATCAATGACTCGGTCTTTCATCTTCCAGCACAATAGTTTGTGTAGTAACAGGGACACTCCTCGTGAAGAAGAGGTATGAGTGTGCGGCCCACGAGAGGTGATAGCGATAAGATGCGTCTCTTGCATACACAAAATCTGTGGATTAGAGTGTCTGATAAAAGCAAGCACCATAGATCTCTTTTGTGGTGTCCCCAAACCCCTAACATTCCATGAAAGTATTTTTAGCTCAGCCATGGATTCCAAGGTAGGTATAGGTGATCAGAAGTGAAGTCAAGCGCAGTGGATGTATTAGCGTGCAACATTGCTACATGAATAACTGTAAATAAAACAAAATTATTGCAGAACCGAAAAATAAAAAATTGCGAAGAATCTGGGTTGCCTAACCTTATGTTGTCTGAGTGTTAGGTCTGTAATAATTTCTTAATTTTGTAGGCCAGTAAAACCGCGATGCCCCCGCCTACGATGTCAGTTGGCAGAGACACCGATGTATCCATTTTACTTAGGTGCATGTATATAACAAGGCCCTATATCATTAACGAGAGTAAGTCAAAATGTAATGAAGACATTACGGAGGAATTAACACTAGCATATGTCTTGGTGAAAGCAAACCAGTTCGCCGATGTCGTCAGGTGACTAGTCTCTAGATGTACCAGGAGTCTCAGCATCTTGGGGATCTTCTCCACAAGGCCAGCCATTTAGAGACTTCTCCAGGTGAAGTAAAGAAGACCGCTTTGTCGCTGTCCATCACTCTGAGTTTGGCAGGATAGCCAATAGAGTAAGGGATGTTAGCTTCTCTCAGATGTCTCTTGACATCCATGAAGGTGGCACGTTTTTTCTGCAGTTCCATGGAAAAAACGAGATTTTTGTATTACTTACCAGTAAAATCTCTTTCTCGCTCTTTCCTTGGGGGACACAGAAGACCTTGGGTATAGCTCATCTCCATAGGAGGCGTGACACTAAGTGAAAACTGTTAAGCCCCTCCTCCACAGCTATACCCTCAGCCTGGAGAGAGAGACTGCCAGTTGCGTGTCCAAGCAGTGAGAAAAGGCAAAGTCCAAAAGTGGAACCAACAAGCCAACTACCCAACGGGTAAAACAAACTCTGAAACCGTGCAAGAAAAAACAAGAATGGTGGGTGCTGTGTCCCCCAAGGAAAGAGCGAGAAAGAGATTTTACTGGTAAGTAATACAAAAATCTCGTTTTCTCGCCCAGTTTCCTTGGGGGACACAGAAGACCTTGGGACGTTCAATAGCAGTCCAAGAGGGGAGGGACCACAGCACCAAGGCGAAGCACCCGAAGGCATCAAGAAAACACCGCCTGCAGACCAGGCGGCCCAAGGCAGCATACGCCGAAGCCCGAGTATGCCCCCAGCAGAACTCGGTAAGGTGTGCAAGGAAGAAGTGACCGCCCTGCACAAATGAATGGCCGAAACCTAACACCCCCGCCCCAGGAGGCACCGACTGCTCTGATGAAATGAACGGTGACACCGAAAGCAGAACCCTGCCATTGGTGCGATAACCACAGCAAAAAGCCACATTGAGAAAGCGGAGGAGGCCACCCTGGAGGCCATCAACCTTTGCACTGACCTCCTGGAAACACAAGAGACCGAACGCCGACCGGAGTCGGAGATCTCCAAGTAAACAACCGCAAGGTCCAACAACCTCCCAACGGCAAAGCGTCCGTACCCGGGGATGGGTGGAAAGGACGAAAGCCTCGTTGATAAGAAGGCAGATAACACCTTCAGAAGGAAGGAAGGAAGAAAGGAACAGGACGGAGAACAGCCCTGTCCTGGAAAAGGACAGAAGGCACAGAACACGAAGGGCCATCAATCAGGCACCCGTCAGACATGATGGCAACAGAAACACAACCGTACAAGACAGAAGGAGTAGGAAGAACTCCTGCAACGGCTCCAAGGGAAAGACCGGAGCGCAGAGAGCTCAGTATGTAGTTCCCAGGGCGGAACCAGGAAACGATAAAGAGGAACCACAGAGCCACTCTGTGGCAGAAGGACATGACAAGGCCCAAGAGGGCCAGGAAACGCTGGAAGGGGAAGGACAGCGCAGACACTTGACACTTCAAGTAACAGAAGTCCCAGGGTCAGGCCGGACTAGCGAAAGACAGAACCAAGGGCGAGAAGGCAGAGTGGGGGAATGCCCCGCTTCCCACAAAACCCCAGGTAAGAACCCTAAGCCCGACAACCAAACCTGTACTAAACAGTCGGGAGCGAACACTAGCGTGCTCGCAGGAATCACCCAGTAAGCGGAAGAAAACCCAATGGGATCAGGCGCAGACCAGTAACACGGCCGAAGGATCGGAAACCACGGTCCTGTCGGCCCCCGAACAACATAGCCCCGTATCCGACCGGAGTGGGGGAGCAGAAGGACAGACGGAAGAAACCCGAAGGGTCTGCCCAGCATCCGACAGATGCCCAAACCAGACAGGCCAAGTCCAAGTCGATGTAGCCACCAAAGAAAGGAGTTCCACAGCCCCGTGTGGGAGATCCAAGGACAATCCTGACCGAAGGGCAGTCCTCCCAAGGCACTGAGAAAGTAAGTCCCACAGGACCATACACCCAGAACGGAAAGGCAACCTGCACCCAGTGGGAGGACAAAACGCGGTAGGCCCGGCAAACCGCTAGCACCGCCAGCGAGAACGAGGGAGATGGTACGAGACCGCAAGTAACACCGGAACCATCCAAGCGAACAACCATGCTCACCCCAGAGGAGGGGGGGGGGGGGGCAACGACGGAACAGCCACTGAGGCCTGGCCGGGGCAGCAGCCACATTGGAACGACAAACCCAGAGCAGAAGCCAAAAAAAAAACCGAGCCGGCGAGGAAAGGAAGAGCCGAATCCCCTCTACTCTGTGAGACTACCTGCACACCGTCGCAGCAGGCGAATACCCTGAAGAAACCAAGGTGGAGGTCCCAGGACCTGGACAATCAAGCACCCAAGAAGAGTTGGGCGACCTACCCGAGAGGAGCAGTCTGAACCTGGCAGCAACAGACTGGAGCGCAAAGGGCGCCAATAGGAAGGACCCACACCACACTGCATCCGAGAAGAGGAAATGGTAGTAGGCGAGGGAACCGTAGTCCCGCCAGAGCCAACGTAGAGGTCGAGCGGCACTGTAGACAACACTCTCGACCCCGACCGGTTGCGTAGGGAAACAATGCCACTAAATGACGAATGGGTACGCATCAAGGAACCCCGAACACTCCCCAGGTGGAAAGGCCAACGAACATGGTGGGTGCCGACAACAACGGGACCCCACCGGAGAATGGGTACCACTCAGCTCAGTGCAGTAGCGAGCCAGCAGAGCCCGTCTACGTACATACAAGATATACAGCTGTGAATACATTGAGCATCCATTGTCGCGTGTCGGACAACAACACCTTAGGCTCACAAGTGGACAGAACGATCTCCTCAGAGAAAGTGCAAGCTTGCGACAAGCAAACACACCCCAGAGAGAAAAAAAAAAAGTATGTCGCAGGAAGAAGGGAGGCATACGTACTAGCAACCCTGCAGGTAGCGAGAAGGCCAACCCACCCAAGGGAGGAGAAGGCATACACGGCCCAAAACAACGCACAGAGCGCACAGCCACAGCGTCCCACAGTATCCACGGAAGTGTAAAGTGCAGCCCGAAAGGGAGTTATGCACAAGACCAGTACCGGCATGCGAAGGAACGCAAGTAGTCCGCCCGGAAAAAAAGGGGGGGAAGGTACCTGGCAACTCTGCCGATGGCAAGAGTGGAAAGGCCCTGAAAAGGGGGGGCATGCACCGGATATCCTAGCAATAAAAGATTGTGCAATAATCTACCCAACACCGAATTTCGCGAGAGTGCAACTACTCCGCCCATGAAAGGGGAACGTCCAGTACAGTATACACACGGACAGCCGTGAATCCCGTGAGCGTACAAATTTCCGCCCATGGAATGAAGCACAAGGCCAGCACCATTCCCAAAGGGGGTGCAAGCAGCGCACCCCTGCTAGAGCCATGCTCACGGCCCGCAACGCATTTGGTGAAAATGCAGTGACCCAAACAAAAAGGGGGGAGGGGGGGTGCACAAGGCTACCATCGCATCCCAGGAGAGCGCGAGCATCCGCCATGGATGGGGGTCATGCACCTGGCCGGCAACGTGCTGGCACAATGACACCCAGTCAGTAAAAAAGGTGCATGAATGTCGCCTGAGGAGAAGAGGCATGGCCACGCCGGCAGCAATCCAGCGCGAGTGCGGAACACCGCCCACGGAAGGGGGCCATGCATATAGCCGGCAGCGGATCTGGTGAGAGTGCAAGCACTCAGGCACGTGGCCAGCAACCTACCGCGAGAAATGCAAACCAATAAGAGTGCAGCCATCCGCTTACGAAAGGAAGTCATGCACATGGCCGGCAGTAAATCCAGTAAGAGAGCAGTGTTCCGCTTATGGAAGGGGGACGTGCACATGGCCAGCACCGCATCTGGCGAGAATTCGGAATTCCTCCTATAGAAGGGTTTCATACACATGGCCGACAGCGAACACAGCGGGAGTGCAGCGTTCCGCCGAAGGGGGTTACATACATGGCCGGCAGGGAATCCAGTGAGAGTGCCGCGTTCCCCTAAGGAGAGGGGGGGGGGGGGGTCGTACCCATGGCCAACACTGAATCCGGTGAGTGCAATTATTCCGCCCCAGAAGGGGGACATGCACCTGTCCAGCATTACAACCAGTGAGTGCAGCGTTCCCCTAAGGAAGGGGGGTGTCGTGCCATGGTCAGCACCGATCCGGTGAATGTAGTATTCCACCTATAGAAGGGGGTTATGCACATGGCTAGCCTGCGGCCAGAGAGCGCAGAATTCCACTCAGGAAGGGGTTCATGCCCATGGCCAGCACCATAACTGGAAAGGTGATGTCCTGCCATAGAACGGGCGGAAGAGGGGGCGCCTACACTTGGCTAGCGCCGTATCCCGGTAGATGGCATGGGTCCGCCTAAAGAGGAGACTTGCAGCCGGTCAGAACCGCAGCCGGGGAGCGCGACATGCCGCCTACGGAAGGGAAGCATAGCATGCAGCCAGCACCACTGTATCATGCTGCAGCGTCCTGCGCAGCCATTCCGTTATTTAATAACTCCGCCATGGAAGCCCTCTTTTTTTTTTTTTTTTTTAAAACATAGCCACTCTGAGGCAAGAAAGGGCCACCATACAGTCCTCCCAAGGCACTGAGAGACATAGCCTCGTATAGGCTTATTAGGAAGCCCACCAGGACATAGAGGGGGTCCTCCAGAAGGGAGCCGGCCCTTGGAGATAGCCGGCACCCAACAGGTTAACAAAGATCCGGCCTGGGGGGCGGCGCTGCGATCCTCTGGGGGGGCGGAGGACGTGCGGGCGGGAAGAATTCGCGCCGCGAGACGTTCCCGCCCCCTCCAACAGAGGCCGGGATGTTGCGGCCTAGTAGGACCCGAAGCCGGGGCCTAGATTTTTGCGGCGCCCGGCCGGCCAAGAGGCAACGACGGTGAGCCGGGACCTGGAGGGAGCCGGCTGTCGCATGTACCAAACGGCCGCGGGTGCCCAACCCGCGGGCCGGCAGAGACAGAGGTCCGGAGCAGCAGGCCAAAGCCTGGGTCAAAGTCTGCGGCACCCGGCCGATCGGAAGCATCAGCAGTCGGCCGGGGCCTGTTGGAGCATCGTGCAGGCCGCGAGGCCCTGCGTCTGGCAGCGCCTGGAGCGGCCCTTTGGCTCTAGCACACCGGTAAGGAGGGAGACCCCGGAAGCCAGCACTGCACCCCCTGCCCTAATGGACATCTGTAGTTCCCCTAAGGAGGGAGAGAGAGACAGGGGCAGCTAGCGTGGGCCCCCTACTGAACTGCGACCGGCAAGGGGGATGGACGGCATAACCCCTGTGTTAGGGGCAGCTAGGAGCAGGTCTCTGGCCCTATATTCCTCCACAGCAATGCCATGCTCACCCCTGTGCAATCCCCTATGGAGGGGCATTGTATTGTCGCCCTGCGGCCACCAGTATGGTGGTGGTGTGGGGCTATATAATTATTGGGCAACAGCTAGCCCAGGAGCCAGCGTAGGTCCGCCGGGACCAGCATGGGAGTCCAGCACGCAGGATGGCCAGGGAGGGGGACGTAGGGCTGGAGAAGCCTCTCTCTTACCACAGCCGTCTTCACCCTCGGTCCGTTCCAGCAGGGTCGCCCCTTCAGCTACTGGCACCGTAGTGGCAGGACGCTGGCGAGGGACTTGGCGTGCGGGCGACCCTTGCGCTGGCGGGATGCAGGGGAGCTGGGCTGCCCTGGTCCACCTTGCCTTCTGTGGGGGAGGCAGCAGTGCGGGAGCCCGGCACTGGCGCAGCTCAACCCCGGGAGAACAGAGAGGTCTAGTGCGACTCTGTTGTCCCTGATGATCTGGAACAAAAAGAAATAAAAAAGTAAAAATCAAAAAATTAAACAAAGGAGAAAACAGCCCTGCAGTA
The DNA here is from genome assembly GCF_014858855.1 of Bufo gargarizans. Taxonomy (NCBI): domain Eukaryota; kingdom Metazoa; phylum Chordata; class Amphibia; order Anura; family Bufonidae; genus Bufo; species Bufo gargarizans. The sequence goes on along the minus strand of NC_058082.1, from coordinate 120,724,797 downwards.
GCAGGGAGTGTCTTGCCTCCTTGGACACTAAGCAAAAACTGGCAGTCTCTCTCTCCAGGCTGAGGGTATAGCTGTGGAGGAGGGGCTTAACAGTTTTCACTTAGTGTCACGCCTCCTATGGAGATGAGCTATACCCAAGGTCTTCTGTGTCCCCCAAGGAAACTGGGCGAGAAATGGAGACTCTGGCGTTGCCATACTTTATTTCTTGTCGCCTTCTTGCTAGAGCCAATATCCTGTCCCTGTCTTTGCAGTTAAGGAACCTTGCAAACATGGGGCGATTTGGTACCCCCGGTGGAGGAGGTTTTGCTGGTACTCTGTGGGCCCGTTGTACCACGTAGGCCAAGGAGAAATTTGCATCTGGAAAAAGTTCCTTTATCTAATTTTCCATAAACTTATCTGGCGCCCAGCCCTTGCTCTTTCAGGCAAAAAGATGATTCTGAAGTTGTTTTTTATGGAGCCTATTTTCTAAGTCGTCTGCTTTCTGCTTCCATTGCTCCGCTTTGGTATTAAGATCACAGTAGTGGTGACGTCCCCTATGCGGGATATGTGTTCTTCAGTGTGTTAGACCCTTTCTGGCAGGTTATGCAGGTCTAGGCGCAGTAGTCCCAGATCTATCTTTACTTCGTCCAGTTTTCCTGTGAGGGAAGTCTTGCAATGCAGTAATGGTTTCCAAAACCTGGGTTACTTGTTTAAGAGTGGGTTCTTCATGAGCTTCCTCCTGGGAAGTTACTTGGGTCGGTATTTCCGATGCTGTACTTGCCCTAGTGTGTATATTCCATTGCGGTAATGGCAACCGCGCCCCGTCTTCTGGTTGTCTAGCAAATTTGTGCAATTTTTTTTGTGGCGCTCTGTGTTTTTTGTGGCCCCATTGTTATATCAGAATAGTAGACAGTTCTGTGATAGTTAGGGAAGAATTCAGGGCTCAAAAGGTATAGCGTGCTCTATATATGCAATGATATAGGTAGCAGGCTCAAGGCTTATATTCTTCAGAGATTTCTGGTACCTTTGTATACACAACAGTGGTTTGCTTATGAAGTCAGGCAGTTCGGTCCTGCTTTCTTGAGCTATTTATACAGGAGACTGTATTTAAGCTGCTGGGTGATCAGGGATATTGCTGCATGTGTCGCTGCAGGGATCTGAATCTGTCTGGGCTCTTTTCCCTTCCCCCGGAACTGCGGAGGTGCCGACAAGATGGACAACTGGCGGGAAATTTCTTGTTCCTGTATGCCTCACCAGGTCCGGAGTGTCAGATCTTACTGCCAGTCCTCTGCCTGGACCCACACGTGGCTCTCTTGCTCCGCTTCCCGGAACGTCTGCTCTGCGCTCTCTGCCCGGTAAGTTCGCATGGCGCTGAGTGCTATATGCTGCAGGGCTGGGTCAAGATAAAGTTGCAAGAAAAAGTATGTGAACCCTTTGGAGTAATATGGATTTCTGCACAAATTGGTCATAAAATGTAATCTGATCGTCATCTAAGTCACAACAATAGACAATCACAGTCTGCTTAAACTAATAACACACAAAGAATGAAATGTTACCATGTTTTTATTGAACACACCATGTAAACATTCACAGTGCAGGTGGAAAAAGTATGTGAATCCCTAGACTAATGACATCAAGAGCTAAATGGAGTGAGGTGTCAGCCAACTGGAGTCAAATCAATGAGATGAGATTGGAGGTGTTGGTTACAGCTGCCCTGCCCTATAAAAAACACACACCAGTTCTGGGTTTGCTTTTCACAAGAAGCATTGCCTGACGTGAATGATGCCTCGCACAAAAGAGCTCTCAGAAGACCTACGATTAAGAATTGTTGACTTGCATAAAGCTGGAAAGGGTTATAAAAATATCTCCAAAAGCCTTGCAGTTCATCAGTCCACGGTAAGACAAATTGTCTATAAATTAAGAAAGTTCAGCACTGCTACTACTCTCCATAGGAGTGGCCATCCTGTAAAGATGGCAAAAGCACAGCGCAGACTTCTCAATGAGGAGAAGAAGAATCCAAGAGTGTCAGCTATAGACTTACAAAAGTCTCTGGCATATGCTAACATCCCTGTTAGCAAAACTACGATACGTAAAACACTAAACAAAAATGGATTTCATGGGAGGATACCACAGAGGAAGCCACTGCTGTCCAAAAAAAACATTGCTGCACGTTTACAGTTTGCACAAGAGCACCTGGATGTTCCACAGCAGTACTGGCAAAATATTCTGTGGACAGATGAAACCAAAGTTGAGTTGTTTGGAAGAAACACAAAACACTATGTGTGGAGAAAAAGAGGCACAGCACACCAACATCAAAACCTCATCCCAAATGTGAAGTATGGTGGTGGAGGCATCATGGTTTGGGGCTGCTTTGCTGCGTCAGGGCCTGGACGGATTGCTATTATAGAAGGAAAAATGAATTGCCAAGTTTATCAAGACATTTTGCAGGAGAACTTAAGGCCACCTGTCCACCAGCTGAAGCTCAACAGAAGATGGGTGTTGCAACAGGACAACGACCCAAAGCATAAAAGTAAAATCAACAACAGAATGGCTTAACCAGAAGAAAATACACCTTCTGGAGTAGCCCAGTCAGAGTCCTGATCTCAACCCGATTGAGATGCTGTGGCATGACCTCACGAAAGCGACTCACACCAGACATCCCAAGAATATTGCTAAACTGAAACAGTTCTGTAAAGAGGAATGGTCAAGAATTACTCCTGACCGTTGTGCACGTCTGATCTGCAACTACAGGAAACGTTTGGTTGAAGTTATTGCTGCCAAAGGAGGTTCAACCAGTTATTAAATCCAAGGGTTCACATACTTTTTCCACCTGCACTGTGAATGTTTACATGGTGTGTTCAATAAAAACATGGTAACATTTAATTCTTTGTGCGTTATTAGTTTAAGCAGACTGTGATCGTCTATTGTTGTGACTGAGATGAAGATCAGATCACATTTTATGACCAATTTGTGCAGAAATCCATATCATTCCAAAGGGTTCACATACTTTTTCTTGCAACTGTATCTGTCACAGGCTCAAATGGTCATGGATCTGCCCGGATTTGTCCAGATCTGTGGTCCCAGCCGTAGAGCTCCTCTCACTTGTGTCCGGCCATCTTGGCTGTTGGCCACGCCCCCTCAGATAAAAGCATTTTGAAATGAAAACTATACTGTATTTAAAAAGAACCTAAAGTCATTAGTCACAAACAAATGGAGGTTTCTGGAGATATTAAAAATAAAGTTGTGATCATAACAGCAGACATTTTCCAGGGCTTCCGACCACTAGTCTCTCTCCTCCTGCCAACAACTGAATGAATGTCATTGTATAGACAAAGCAGATAAGAGAGACTGCATCTTTGCATCAATTTTAAGTGGTACTAAAAAAATTACATTACCCTGTGACTGTTTTGTTAATTTGTGGGCGACTTAACAACAAAGATTAAGCATATCACTAGTTCAGCAAGTATCATTATCAGCGGTGAGTTTATACACTGTGTACAGTTACAGGGACATGCCATTCAGCCATATGCTCTCAAATGGTCACACTTGTAGTACAGAAGGAGAAGACCTCCTAGAAGAGCGAGTAGCACACCCACAGCATACCTACTCGGCCCTGTACTCAATCAGGATACTTGTCAACTCCTTAAAAGGTGTTGTTCAGTTTTCTCATACTGATGACCTATCCTCAGGATAGATAATTAACATCAGATTGGTGGGGGTCTGACCCCGGGAATCCAGCTGATTGGCCGTTTGGCGCTACCTTCTCTTCACTGTTTACCGGCTGGCCTTTGACACTGCAGCCGAGGAGCAGTGTAATTACAGCCACAACTACAGTTGTAGTTACACTGCTCCACCTCTGCAATGTGGACGAGGAGCAGGTCAACCGTGAACCACTGTCTCTTCAAACAGCTGATCTGCCGGGTGCCGAGAATCAGACCCCCACCAATCTGATATTGATAATGTATCCTGAGGATAGCTCATCAATGTGGGAAACTGGACAACCCGTTTAACGTGGATTTTTACTTGCATCTGGAACACTGAGATTTCTAGGAATTAAGCAGGATCTTTCACTGGTCCTGACATTACAGTATTAGTACCTGGCCGTGTAGGGCATTGATCAGTAGAATTTTTTCAGATACTCTGCTCTGTTGCCCCGCTGTGCCTCTGGTTCTTATTTGACGCTCTCTATGCTAATTAATAGCATTGGTACAGGGAGGAGACAGTCACGTTTCTCAAGGGGCGGCTTCCCTGTGAACTGTCCAATCGCAGCAGAGAGTGTCACAGCCAGGGAGGAAGGTGAGCTGTTTTTTCTCCCTGGCTGTCCTTCTCATAGGAGAAGGAGACGCCCCTTAAGAAATCTGGCCATCTCCTCCTCCCTGTACCAATGCTAGCATACAGGGCGTTAAAAGAGAACGGGGGGCACAGTGGGGGAACGAAGCAACGCATCTAAAAAGAAAAAAAGCGCACTGACATTTACTCATCATGTCCTAAACTGCCGGGTACTAATTGTAATGTCAGGACCAGTGAAAAGTCCTCTAAGTTAGCCACAGCAATTACAAGTACATCAGCCAAACCCATTCATTTTTGAAGGACCGGAAGACCATCTAACAGTAATGTGGGATTCCTGACCTCCAATGGCAGATAAGGGTCAGACATGTTGATTTCGACTGCCCAATCTTTTTGCTCTCTGAGAGATCAGTGCTGCCACATGTCTTTACCAAGCCAAGCATCCAAGCGTATGAGGGGGATCAGATGTCAGGAGAACAAATCGACAGCTAGGTGGTTGTACATTTCAGACTGTACTTGGGTCACAGTTTTAGCCACAAACATGAGATTTTACCAAAATCTTTTTCCAAAAAGTTGATATTTGATTAAATATGATTTTGTTTTAGAACAGTTTTTTTTGTTGATTGAAAAGTGTGAAAATTCTCCTGGCAACACATATAGTAAATAAGGGGTAAAAGGGGTATCCCCATCTCAGCCATTCCTGGCTAAGAAGATAAAATCGCTGTATAAGGCAGCCAGAGTTATGGAAACAGCCGAGCTAGCTACAGACCTAAGAATACTGCCACAACCACTTTAATGAAATCTTATGGTTGTATTATGAATACAAATACAATATTACAAGGCTCATAGCCGTGCGATATGCCACTAAGGCATCATTTACACTTCTGTAGGCCAATCGGGACTTACCCTTTACTTCCCCAGGCTCCATGTCTTCTTCCTCCTCGGGGTCGGGGACAGTAGCACTTGGTTCGGGGGTTGCATTATCTGTGTAAATTTCAGTCTGTGAGTTGCTCTCTAATGCAGCACTGGGTTCTTCTGCTTTACTTCCTTCTGGACTTTTATGCATTTCAGGCTTATTATCTGTAAACACAGCTATGCTCAGCACTGACATACACAAAAGTAAAAGCTTAAAGAGGTTATCCTGGAAAAGATCGGTGGGGGTCTGAGTTCTGGCAACCCTGCCAATCAGCTGTTTCAGGGAGCCGCTCTGGTAAGCGCAGCCAGCTCTTGCCAGCTTTCTAAGCACAGCGCCATACATCGTATAAGGGCTGCTCTTGGTATTGCAGCTCAGCCCCATTGCCTTGAATGGTGCCGAGCTGCAACTAGGCCATGTGACCAATCTACAGTGATGTCACGGCCTAGGAAGAGGTGTCTTCTACCAGCTAATCGGCGGAGGGTACAAGGTACTGGACCCCCACATATCTGATAATGATGACCTGTCCTGAAGATGAATATTATACTGGATTTTGCAAAAAACTAACACATGAAGCAAAAAGATAACCATGACTGACAGAAATAACTACAATAAACAGCAACTATGAAATTGTCAGTAATAACAGTAATCAGAAACTTGTCAGCAGCAAAAATGTATATTGCCAACAATAGAATAATCCTAATGTCCTAGAGACTTCAGGGCTTCATATATACAGAGCTATGTGATTTCCATGATTATGTGCCATAGAAGAATCATATGCCTCTGTATCGCTAACGGATATCTGCACAGATTATGCAGTAATAGGGTAGTAAAAGTAATATGGCACTTTTGCTGATGCACAATCTTTTAATAGTGTCGTTGGGCAGTGCAAAGTAACAGGGCAGTATGTACAGTGCTGCAGTCTAGTAACAGGGCAGTATGTACAGTGCTGCAGTCTAGTAACAGGGCAGTATGTACAGTGCTGCAGTCTAGTAACAGGGCAGTATGTACAGTGCTGCAGTCTGGTAACAGGGCAGTATGTACAGTGCTGCAGTCTAGGTAACAGGGCAGTATGTACAGTGCTGCAGTCTAGTAACAGGGCAGTATGTACAGTGCTGCAGTCTGGTAACAGGGCAGTATGTACAGTGCTGCAGTCTAGTAACAGGGCAGTATGTACAGTGCTGCAGTCTGGTAACAGGGCAGTATGTACAGTGCTGCAGTCTGGTAACAGGGCAGTATGTACAGTGCTGCAGTCTGGTAACAGGGCAGTATGTACAGTGCTGCAGTCTGGTAACAGGGCAGTATGTACAGTGCTGCAGTCTGGTAACAGGGCAGTATGTACAGTGCTGCAGTCTGGTAACAGGGCAGTATGTACAGTGCTGCAGTCTGGTAACAGGGCAGTATGTACAGTGCTGCAGTCTGGTAACAGGGCAGTATGTACAGTGCTGCAGTCTGGTAACAGGGCAGTATGTACAGTGCTGCAGTCTGGTAACAGGGCAGTATGTACAGTGCTGCAGTCTGGTAACAGGGCAGTATGTACAGTGCTGCAGTCTGGTAACAGGGCAGTATGTACAGTGCTGCAGTCTAGTAACAGGGCAGTATGTACAGTGCTGCAGTCTAGTAACAGGGCAGTATGTACAGTGCTGCAGTCTAGTAACAGGGCAGTATGTACAGTGCTGCAGTCTAGTAACAGGGCAGTATGTACAGTGCTGCTCCCCACCCTGCGCCAGATTTATCACGCTGTTCAATAAGTTTGGAGCATCTAAGATTTTTGTCTAGAGCTGTTCCTCCAGTTCTTGCACGCCACCTGCCTAATGGAGTAAATTTACTCCTTTTTGGTGAATTTTTAGAAAGTGGAAGTTGATAAACCTGGAGTGCAGCTAAGTAAACGTTATACACAACCGCTTTCAAAAGTGGCAAGAGCTGCGTAAAAATGCAAAAAGTCACATAATTTTGCACAAACACAACATGCTCCAGATACTGCCCACTTACTGTAACTACCTTGAACTCCAGAGTCTCCCAACTCAGGAGATACAGACACAGAACGAGATAAACGAGGGGTCTTCAGTTCTCCAACCACAGGATAGAAAGCAGCATCTGACATTGATATACATCCAAAATCTGGAGATTTGACCAGTGGATTCTCGTCTCTTTGTTGCGCTCCAACTTCTGTTTCCTCCCGATCATTTAACATACTGCTGACTGATTCTATTAATTTACAAAAAAAAATTAAAAATGTATTATATGTAATATATATATATATATATTATAGCCTCTAGGAGTGAGGCAGGCCTTGCTGTTACACCTAGACGCTAGGCTCTCTCTACAACTGCTGTGCCCTCTCCACTTTAGCAGGAGTCAGGGCGTTTACTTCGCCTGGCCCTGTCAATCAAAGTCTTGCACTGCGCTGTTGACTTCAGTATCCAGCACAGGTGTAGTCCAGGAAATTCTCTTTTGTGCTGCGAGTGCAAGACTTTAGCAGAAGTCGGGGCCAGGAGCTTATGCCACCTGGCCCTGCCTATCAAAGTGCAGAGGGCGCAAAAGTTGCAGAGAGAGCAGAGTCTCTAGGTGTAATGGCAACGCCCCCGTTGCTCCCTTAGAGGCTCATTTACATATATTAAAACATCATTTTTTGTAGCAATGCGGGCAAATATGAACATGAGACCAACACAGATGCCTCCAGGTCAGCACATGCAGTGCACATGCAACAGGTCAGCCAGTTTAAAATCTAATGCCCAAAATGTAAATGCAGCCATTTGCCCAGGGTAAAAAAATAAAAATCCTACCACTCATGGATAATAGTTTTGATTTGTTAACTACACTGCAGGAGGTCTCTCAGGACTTTACCCACTTTTGATATTCATGGAAGCCGCATTCCCTTCAGAGCTACCTACAGTAATGTTTTTATACTAAATTAAAACATGAATAAAGAAAGCAAATTCTAAATTAGTGGAAGAGGGGAGAAGAAAAGGCAGAACATAAAAGGTAACCAAAAAGAGAAAGAAAATCAATTGGAAATTGTCTGAAAATCAAATGAGGAGATACAGCTTTCTTGTTGTAATTTTATAAAATGATGAAAGGCAGGATTTCACATAACTTGAGAAATAGCACCCAATTAAGCCTATAGTACAAAGAACTTATTGGGGGGGGCGGGGGGGTTATTAAAAATACAAAATACATTAATAAAGTACATTACAAAAAGTCTTATGACATTCGGGACATTTTAAAATCTAAAATATCACCTATATGTACAGGTAGACAGACCTTTCACATGCACCATGACAAAGTATTATATACAATACATAAGTAATATGTACCCATACATTACGTTACAAGGGCAATGATTTGAAGCATTTATTGTAACCTACCATCAGTGGCTTCATTTTCAGAGGCATCCGTGTCGGTATCTATGTCGGAGTTGAGGACATGGCACTCTTCAAGTTGGGTTGGAGGAGGAGATGGGTCATTCATACTACCGACATCTGGAGCCGAAAATGGGCTAAATACAGCGGGACTAAGTCGTTCAGTTGCCAGATCTGGTCCGTTGTGCTCAGATATTTTATTACCTATATTGCAACACACGACTGTCAGCGCAGTTTATCATTTGTACTGTATAACATGAATAAGGACCAATGCACATAAATGGTCAATAGTGACAACTGAGCAGAACTGTAATAACTACTGTATTGTTCATACCATAAGATGCACCTGACCATAGGACGCTCCCTAGGTTTAGACAACAGGAGAGTAGAAAATATTTTCTTCTAATTAAAACTTAACTTGTAGTTTAAAGGGAACCTGTCACTTCCCAAAACCATCCCAAGCCGCCAGCAGTACCTGCGTGTAGCCAGCAGCGTGTTTCTGATGATGCCTTTCTTCCTGAAGGCAGATGCGGCAAAAGTACTGAAAACGTTCCTTTATCCCCTGCCGGCGCGCTCCTCCACACATGCTGGAAGTCAAGGGGACAGCGGCCTCCTTGCTTCAAGTCACGGTAACCGCGCACCCTTCGCTGTGACTGGCAGTTCAGCAAAGGCAGCCGAACTCTCCTGCATAAGCGCTGTCAGTCACCGCGAAGGGAGCACGGTTACCGTGACTTGAAGCAAGGAGGCCGCTGTCCCATTGACTTCCAGCATGTGTGGAGAAGCACGGCGGCAGGGGATAAAACAACGGTTTCAGTACTTTTGACGCATCTGCCATCGGGAAGGAAGGCATCATCAGAAACACGCTGCTGGCTACACGCAGGTACTGCTGGCGGCTTGGGATGGTTTTGGGAGGTGACAGGTTCCCTTTAATGAAGTGGAGGGGTCAATGTCACTAAGTTTATTAGGGTAGAGGGGGTTAGTAGTTTTGGTCAGCTCCTGTTAATCCTAGTGTGACATCTTTTGACCATTGGCGCTTGTAGTCAGATGATAGGAGTATAAACAGTGCAATACAGTACCCACTGTGTAGTCCTCCTCTTCTCACCGCTCCAACTCCTCCCACTGGTGACATCATCAAAAGTCCTTCAGCTACACTAGGGCCCCTTTCAGACGAGTATTCTGCGTGGGTTCAATGCGTGATGCGAATGCATTGCGCCCGCGCAGAATCCAGACCCATTCATTTCAATAGGGCTGTGTACGTGTGCATTGGTTTTCACGCATCACTTGTGCGTTGCGTGAAAAATCACAGCATGTTCTATATTCAGCGATTTTCACGCAACGCAGGCCCCATAGAAGTGAATGGAGCGGCGTAAAAATCGCATCCGCAAGCAAGTGCGGATGCTATGCGTTTTTCACAGATGGTTGCTAAGAGATGTTGTTTGCATACCTTCAGTTTTTTATCACACGTGTGCAAAACGCATTAAATTACATTGCATCCGCACAATAAAAACTGAACAAATGAACGCGATGGCAGAGAAAACTGAATTACTGTTTGCGAAATCGCTCATTTTTCACTGAACGCATTTGCAACGGATCGGGACCTAATCTGCACACGCTCGTCTGCAAGGGGCCTGTCAGCTCTTTCATGTATTTCCCTGCTGCCTACAGACCTTCAGCATGGGGAGGGAGGCGTTTCTCACAGTGCTCTCCATGATCGCTCAGCCTCCCCTCCTGTCTGCACTGATCACCTCGATCAATGTCACGCAGGGAGAGAGAGAAGTGTGCAGATACACAGCCATCTCATTCATACAGAAAAGCGCTGTATGGGTGTTCTGCTGGATCATTAAGGAAGCAGAAAGGGGGTTCTGGCACTGCTAGACCACCCTGACTGCAAACTTTAAGACACGGTCACTTTAAAGCAAAATGTTTCCTGGGAAAAAAAGTGAGTCTTTGTAATTACTAAGACTTCTTGTAACTCACACTGATACATGCATTTCATATGTTGCTTCTCCTTATATATATATTTTTGATAGTCCGTCTATGGATGTGTAGTTATTAAGGGTACTTTCACACTATGCTCACTGATGGCATTAGTAAGACTGATCAGGATCTTGATCAATCTTAAAAATGCCGGATCAGTCAAAAAAATGCATTGAAACCGTCTTTCCGGTGTCATCCGGCATTTACTTTTTTCACCTTTTTTTCGGTCTGCGCATGCGTAGATCGGAAGGACGGATCCGGCATTCCGGAATTTTGAATGCCGGATCCGGCACTAATACATTCCTATGGAAAAAAATGCTAGCATTCCGGTAAGTCTTCAGTTTTTTTTGCCGCAGATGAAACCGTCGCATGCTGCGGTTTTCTCTTTTGCCTGATCAGTCAAAACGACTGAACTGAAGACATCCTGAACGGATTAGGGTACTTTCACACTTGCGTTTTTCTTTTCCGGCATAGAGTTCCGTCAAAGGGGCTCTATACCGGAAAAGAACTGATCAGTTTTATCCCCATGCATTCTGAATGGAGAGTAATCCGTTCAGTTTGCATCAGGATGTCTTCGGTTCAGTCGTTTTGACTGATCAGGCAAAAGAGAAAACTGCAGCATGCTACGGTTTTATCTCCGGCGAAAAAAACTGAAGACTTGCCTGAATGCCGGATCCGGCATTTTTTCCCATAGAAATGTATTAGTGCCGAATCCGGCATGCGCAGACTGAAAAAAAGGTGAAAAATAAATAAATGCCGGATCCGTTTTGCCAGATAACACCGGAAAGACGGATGCGGCATTTCAATGCATTTTTCTGACTGATCAGGCATTTTTAAGACTGATAAGGATCCTGATCAGTCTTACTAATGGCATCAGTTAGCATACATTTTGCCTGATCTTGCAGGCAGTTCCGGCGTCCAAACTGCTTGCCGGATCTCTCTGCCGCAAGTGTGAAAGTACCCTAACTCTGCATTCAGAATGCATGGGGATATACCTGATCAGTTTTTTTCCGGCATTGAGCCCCTGTGACGGAACTCTATGCCGGAAAAGATAAATGCTAGTGTGAAAGTACCCTTAGTTTCTTTGACAAACTTTTTTAATCCAATGTTGCAGGTTGTAAATAGTGTTCAATTTACCTGAAGTAGCTGCATGTCCTTAGCAAAACTACATGGCTTCATTGCCTACCAGAGTTCAGCTTTTATTTTTCTAGGCCACTTTAGAGGGTAAAAAAGATGGCCTACACCTACACAACTCCTTTAAATTGAACTTAAATTTCAGAGTTCCCTAGAAGAATACATCACAAAACTCCACACTGGTCGCACCTGTCAGACAATTTTTCCACAGATTTCATTAACTGCAACACCCAGGTTGAAATTTATGAAAACAAATCCATGGGACTGAGCTTCCCGCACATGTCCTGACCACTACACAGAGCAAGGAGCTGTACTATTTCAGGTGTGCAGCGGCTCCTTCTATTAGCTGATCTGACACCCCACCAAATGAGATGTGCACGACCCGTGTATCGAAAGAACCACGACTAGGAGGAGTTGCTGGACTAGAATAAGCATCAGCCAAGTTACCCCAACCAGACAACTCCCTCTAGCTTAGCTGGACACCTTTAAAGGAAATGTATCACCAATTTTTTTTTCTGCCCATTAAAACCAAATAGTAACATTTTTTTCTAATCTCCTTTTAGTTTCTGATTACAGAATTTTTTATTCCACTTCTTGAACATGATTATGGGGGCAGCCATCTTGCCAGAACTGTTCTGAACAGCACTGAAAAAGAAAGTTGCTTTACGGCAGCCCTATGGTCCATAGACACACTGGTCAGGAGGGGACCTCATGGACTTCTATAGTAGAGTTTTCTAGGCATGCCCTGTGACTGATGCAGAGGTGATTGTACAAGGAAAGAATAGATAAGCTTTGACAATCACCTATTGTGAATGATGGATCCTGTCTTATCTGCCATTCTAATCCTGGCTGTAATGATATCACCTCTATGTATAGATAAGCAGGTAACTGCAGTAAAGTGATCTGTACAGACCAAGTACTGGTGTCTAGTATTAGGCTTAGTGGCCAGTGCGAAAACTGAAGGATGTTATGGTAATTGGCGTAGAAAATAAAAATAACCACCAATTATTCTTTTTTACAAATCTTAAATATAAAACATGATTTAAAAAATAGGTCCTTTTCTGATGACACATTTCCTTTAAAGGGGTTGTCCAGGTTCAGAGCTGAACCTTGACAGCCCTCCATTTTCACCCAGGCAGCCCCCCTCACATGAGCATCGGAGCAGTTCATGCTCCGATGCTCTCCTTTGCCCTGCGCTAAATTGCACAGGGCAAAGGCATTTTTCTGAGTTCCGGTGACGTACCGGGCTCTCTATGGGGCTGACAGGAACCCCGGTGACGTCACCGGCACTGATGGGCGGGATTTGGCTCTGCCCTAGCCAGTAAAACGGCTAGGGCAGAGCTAAAGCCCGCCCCTCAGAAGTTACCGCCCGGCAGTGTGTTATTGAAAACACAAGAGCCCGTGCCCTGCGCGATCTAGCGCAGGGCACTGGAGCGCATCGGAGCATGAGATGCTCCGATGCTAGGCTCAGGGGGGCTGCCGGGGTGAAAATAAGGGTATGTCCGGGTTCAGCTCTGAACCTGGACAACCCCTTTAAGTAGGACCAGAGTCTCTCACATTCTGCATGACTTCTAACAAACAGCCAAAACTTAGCTCTTAAAAAGGAGAATCCCATCATACAAAGTGCAGACATATCGCTAGGCTATGCCATTGATTTATCATCCGACACCTTGGACCGACCACGAGAATGAAGGGGATGCTGTGGAATACACACCTGTTTGTGCATCAGAGCAGCCCACAGCTTCGGTCTTGGTTCCATCGGCCTCTAATATTTGTGCAGCATTAGACTCTATCCCCTGCTGTCTTTCCTGGCTTTGAGAGGTAACAGAGACGCATTGTATGCTAGAGATCGGGGATGCCGGGGCTGAACGAGATGTCTCAGAAAAGCAATGCGTCTCATTTACTGCAGCTGCCACTTTTACATTAGAATGACTAAAGTTGAACAAGTCTTGACCAGTGATGGTGAGAGATGCCGGATGGCTGGAGGCAGAGTTTTCCCAGGCGTCCTGTGAGCTTCCTTTACAAAACGGGCCATTTGTCAATGGAGATGCTAAACCATTGAGCTGATGTGGACTTTGCCCATGACTGTCAATCACAATAGTAGACTTGGGGTATTTCCAGAGGTAGTCGAAGTTCTTGGATGTAGAGTGACTGGTACTAATGGCATCTGATGCGTACGTCCCATGAGGATTAGTTGGTATGGAGGGGGAGATCAGGCCATTCACTGGCATGTCGCAATTCAGACCTAAGAGGACAAATGTCAGACATTAGGCTAACTTATTATGACAACTTCTGGATAAATGCCTCTTCTATAGCATGCAGTATAGGGGGCCGTACACTAATTATTGTGCTGAGAAGCAGTTATAGATCAAAGCTGAGCTTGTGGATGTGCGATCTAATTATTTTCTCTTTTTTTGAACTTCTGGATACTTTAATTATAAACTAATAGTTAAAAAAAAATTTAAAAATGAAACGTTAATTGCTGCATGATGGAATTAAAGGTATAATAAAGCTTCCCAGCCAACAGTAACCAATCCAGAAGAGGATCGGCAGCACCACATAGGGTACCTTCACACGTGTTGAATTCGTCATAGACAAACCCAACCTGTAGTTACTGAGTGATCTGCGGCAGAAATACTAGGCCGAGACTCTGATGGGCAGTTTGAGGCCGTAGATTTGACAGCTTTTTCTGTGAGGAATCAGTGAGAATAAGTTGAATGTCACTTATTTTCACACGTGGAATTGCTGAGAGATTTAAAAAGCCCGAGTTCACCTTTTGCTTGCTGAGGAAATATTACAAGAGAATTATTTGTGTAAACCGGTTCCACCAATTGAGGCAGCTGTTTCAGTCCTGAGGCGCTGGATAATGGAGGCGGACCAGAGCTTCCAAAGTGATTGTTTGTCTCCATGTCTACAAAGCAAAAGGAGTTAAGAGTTAAAAGATATAAAAAGATCACATAATAACTTTAACGAACAATTACTTTCAATATGAATGATTTAGGACATGCCTAATGGTGCCTACCCGAGAAGAACTCTTAAAGGGGTTCTCCGCTTTCGACAATCCCTACTTGGTAGAAGGTTCCCTCCACAATGAGCAGACAAAGTGCCCCCTGCTAGTAATAGGCTCATCACTGGGGGGAAACCTGCCGATAAGTTTTCCATTTCCCTGCAGCATCACCACAGGTGAAACAAAGCATTACACAGCGCACGTTCAAGTGAATGGGCTGACCAATTAAAGGGGCTGTCCGGTTCAAAGTTAAACTCACCCAGGCAGCCCTTCCGAGATGAGCATTGGACCATTTCAAGCTCTGCTGCTCTGCCTTGCCCTGAACTGCAGAGGGAAAGGGCTTTTTCATTAGATCCAGTGACATACTGGGTCTCTGCTAGGCAGAGGCTTCAACCTAGCAGTGTTCCCCAGTGATGTCGCCACCATTAATGGGCGGGCTCTAGAACTGCTCCAGCGGTGTAAATTTGTAAACACAAATGCTCTAATGCTCATCTCAGAGGGGCTGCCTGAGTGAAGAAGGGTTCAGAGCTGACCCTTTAAAGAGGATGTCCCATTTACTATATTGATGACCCACCCTCAGGATAGGTTATCCATATCAGATCGGCGAGGGCCTGACTGCCTATTCACTTGAATAGGATGGAGCAGTCCCACTGAAGTGAGTAGGATGGAGGAGCTGTAACTACACTGCTCACTGCTGTGATGTCAACAGTGGAGAGAGGGCAGCGGCAGAACAGCTGAGCGGCGGCGGTATCGGCAATCAGGCCCTCGCCAATCTGATAAAAATGAAAACTCCTTTTTCGATTCATAATATTAAAAAAACAAAAAAAAAACAGGTTATTTATTGTGAAAAAACAATTGTCTGTAAAAAATTGTCTGTCTTGCAAGAATTGTCATTGTCTGTAAACTTGTCTTAAGGTGGCCATGCACATAAAAGTAAAGTCGGTCGGAATGGCAGATTTCGGCCATTCCAGCCGACTGTCATTTGAAAAACTAGGGCAAACAAGCATTCGCAATTGCCACCGGCAGACTCCTGTCTGCCGAAAATGCAATCCCCCCCATGCCGGAAAACTTTGGCGGTTCATTGGCTGAAACTGCATGTTGATGGCATGATCGGCTGAATTTAGCCGATCACCTGCCATTGTGCTCAAGGACCAGGAAGTCCGCCTTGTCGGGCAGTTTAGTTGTTGGGACCATTTGTACGGCCGATCATTATCGCAAATGTATAGACAACTTTATTTAAAAAAAAAAAAAACATTAATATTAATAAAAATAATTAAATTATCAAATTGTACCAATAAAAACTAGTGCCCAGTCCACATAAAAACGCTGACTGAAAAGTAAAATAAATAAATAAATTATATATATATATTTAAAGAAAAAACACACAGGCGGCACCACCCTTAGTATATGGGTGCAAAATCCAAGGACGGCAGCAGGTGCTTACCCCGTGTTGTAGATACAAAAATTGGACTGCACTCCCAGCAATTCGTGAAGAAAATCTTAATTTATTCACCCATCTATGGCAAAGCGACGTTTCGGCTCCAACTGAGCCTTTCTCAAGCCTTGAGAAAGGCTCAGTTGGAGCCGAAACATCGCTTTGCCATAGATGGGTGAATAAATTAAGATTTTCTTCACGAATTGCTGGGAGTGCAGTCCAATTTTTGTATCTATCTATCTATCTATCTATATATATATATTATAATATAATATATTATAAGGACATAAACCTGGTATCCCTGTAATTATACTGACCTGCAGAACAAATTCACCTTGTAATTTTCACCACAAAGTGAAACCGTTAACTGAAATCCAAAATAACAATGGCAGAAATGTGTCATTCCACCGCAATTTTTTTTTTACAGGTCTCAAGTAAATTATATAGATCAGAAATTGTGCCATAAAAATAAAAAAATCATTCACAGATTGCGGACATTTTCAAACACATAATTTGACCTGTAGTGTGGATTGTAGCAAGGATGGATGCAGCGCCAGAAGTGCGGCCATCGGGAGGGATGCGGGTGATGGGGAGCGGGGTAAGTATAACTTGTATGAGGTGCCCGGACATTTTTTATGGGGGGGGGGGGGGGGGGGGGGCATTATAGGTGTTTGATAACTCTTTTAAAACCTTTATAATGAAAAAGTAATTTCATTTTCCACTATACTTTCTATGGCAGTTATTTATGGTTTTCAAAATCTCCGCTTGCTGTCATTCAACGGGAACCTTCATTTTAATCTCAGGCATAGAAATCTGCCTTGGTCATGTGATGGTTACCAGGTGCCTGACATGATCATAAAAATGGGGGCCCCATCCATACCCCATGGAGCCTCCTGAATTAAACAAGCCCCTCAGGCACTCGGACAGACGGTCCATTCATTTATTTGGGGGTTCTGGAGATAGCCTAGTCTGATCATGTCCGTGAAGAATCCAGGTCTCCGTTTTTGGCTCTCCGTGTGCAATCCATATTCCACAGACACTGCTAGGCTGAAAATCAGTTTTTAGGGCATCTCCTACCTACGGTCCATGAAAACCACGATCCAAATAGGATGTGCGAAAACACCGATTAAAGGGAACCTGTCACCTCCAAAAAACATCCCAAGCCGGCAGCAGTACCTGAGAGTAGCCGGCCTCAGTACCTGAGAGTAGCCGGCCTCAGTACCTGAGAGTAGCCGGCAGCGTGTTTGTAACGGTCATTTTCTTCCTGCAGGCAGATGAAGCAAAAGCTGTAAAAACGTTCTTTAATCCCCTGCTGGCGCGCTTCTCCACAAATGCTTGAAGTCACAGAGGCAGCGGTGTCCTTGCTTCAAGTCACGGTAACCACGCCCCCTTCCCTGCCCCTTTGCTGTGATTGGCAGCGCTTATGCACGACAGTTCGGCTGGCTTTGCCGAACAGCCGGCTGTCAGTCACAGCGAAGGGGACGTGGTTACCATGACTTGCAGCAAGGACACCGCTGCCTTCGTGACTTCAAGCCTGACTAGAGAAGCGCGCCGGCAGGGGATTAAAAGAAGTTTTTACAGCTTTTGCTTCATCTACCTGCAGGAAGAAAATGATCGTTACTAACACGCTGCCGGCTACTCTCAGGTACTGCTGCCGGCTACTCTAAGGTACTGCTGCCGGCTACTCTAAGGTACTGCTGCCGGCTACTCTAAGGTACTGCTGCCGGCTACTCTAAGGTACTGCTGCCGGCTACTCTAAGGTACTGCTGCCGGCTACTCTAAGGTACTGCTGCTGGCTACTCTAAGGTACTGCTGCCGGCTTGCGATGTTTTTTGGAGGTGACAGGTTCCCTTTAAAGTCAATGGTACGTGTGCCGTCCATCGAGACTACAGACATGTGAAAGAGGGCTCAGAAACGACTGTTTCTTTATGGGATGCCTGTACACAGACAGGTGTAGATGACTATGCTTTCTTATACAGTCTTGGCATCAAGCAAATGGGCTCTATGGAAATCCTGAGTGTAATGCATAAAGGCAATAGGCTTAGATGCAGAGATGTGACCTGTCTGCCTGTAGCAGTGGTGGCGAACCTATGGCACGGGTGCCAGGGGCAGCACTCAGAGCCCTCTCTGTGGGCACCCGCACCCTGGATAAAGTCTATGGTGTACCAATATGCCTTAGGCTACTTTCACACCTGCGTTTAGGTGCGGATCCGTCTGGTATCTGCACAGACGGATACGCACCTATAATGCAAACAATGGTATCCGTTCAGAACGGATCCGTTTGCATTACCATGAACAAAAAAACAAAAACAAAAAATTATCATTGTTTATGATAATGCAAACAAATGATCAGTTTTGACTTACATTGAAAGTCAACGGGGGACGGATCAGTTTGAAAATTTTGCCATATTGTGTCAACTTCAAACGGATCCGTCCCCATTCTGGTGTCCGCCTGCTGAGCGGAGCGGAGGACAAACGGTGCCAGACTGATGCATTCTGAGCGGATCCGCATCCACTCAGAATGCATTGGGGCAGTACGGATACGTTCGGGGCCGCTTGTGAGAGCCTTCAAACGGAACTCACAAGCGGAGCCTCGAACGCTAGTGTGAAAGTAGCCCGACGCTGGGTTCACACCTGAGCGTTTTAGAGAGCGTTCAAACGTGCTGTAAAACGCTCAACACATGAAAACCAATGCTTCCCTATGGCCCTGGTTCACACTTGAGCGTTTTACAGCGCGTTTGAACGCTCTGAAAAACGCTTTACGTTAAAAAAAGTTCTTGAGCTTCTTCAGGGCGTTTTGTCACGCGGTCCCGTACATAGACTTTCGGGAACGCGCGACAATGGGCGTTCGCTTGTCTCTGTATGCGCGATTGTAAACGCCGGTACAATCGTGCATACAGAGCGCTCCTTTCAGAACGCTCAGGTGTGAACCGTATGAACAGCACAGGCAGAGCACTGAATGCAGGCAGGATATTATAGCTAAGTGATAAAGTACATGGAGGATATACTATACTGGACTGTGGCATTCAGGTTACATTGCCGTGTTGGCACTTTGCGATAAATAAGTGGGTTGTAGTTTGGGCACTCGGTCTGTAAAAGGTTCGCCATCACTGGGCATATACTCTAGCTGCAGAAGGCACTGCTGGCAATATCATGGACTATGAGACTCACTAATGATTATGATGTGTATGGCATCCAACTACTTCACCACTTTACAGACGTGACATTCTTACAGGATGTGGACACTTTTGCAACCTCATCTTACTACCAACTGACAGGAGGGGAACCACACACGGCTGCAGGATCAGACTAACCACCATGGAGACACATCGGTCTGCGGAGGGGGGGCATACAGAGGTTGCGCTACATTTTTTTCTGGAAGAGTAAAGATACTCCTCTTACCATTTTTGAGGAGTATTTTTAGCTGATGAGGAGTACAAAAGTTACAGTAATTCAAATGGTTAATACGAAGGCCTACGTAACATTAAGGGGTTACTATTTATGCAGGAAAACCATTACTAGTACTGTATCTAGAACTGTCTTCCATGCATAAATAGCAAATTTAGACAATTTTAAATTTAGCTGGGTCACTGTTGCGCTGAGGGGGTCGGCACCACTGAGGCCACTGTTGCGCTGAGGGGGTCGGCACCACTGAGGCCACTGTTGCGCTGAGGGGGTCGGCACCACTGAGGCCACTGTTGCGCTGAGGGGGTCGGCACCACTGAGGCCACTGTTGCGCTGAGGGGGTCGGCACCACTGAGGCCACTGTTGCGCTGAGGGGGTCGGCACCACTGAGGCCACTGTTGCGCTGAGGGGGTCGGCACCACTGAGGCCACTGTTGCAATGATTTTATGAGGTTTAAAGGGGTTATCCTAAGATCGATATTTATCACCTGTCGTTAGAGGACCCCTCACTAATGTTGAGCGAACTTGTAAGTTCGGCGTCTAAAGTTCAGGTTATCGAAGTATCCCGTTATGGATTCTATATTCCATTATGGATTCTATATTCCAGAACGGGATTCTTTGATAACTCGAACCCAAACTTTAGACGCCGAACTTAAAACACAAGTTCGCTCAACACTACCCCTCACCTTTCCTGATTTGTCTGTTTTGGTAACTACTTGCACTCCCCATGTAATAACAATCCTGGAGCATCTATTCTTATGACCTTATGTTGCACCATTCCTCTGTTATTCCTGGTATTAGTTATGAATGACTTGCTAGCAGTTTGCAGTGAAGGTCCAGATGGGGGTGTCACTGCACAGCCTGATATTATTCAATCAGTGCTGTCAACTGGTAACATCCAGCTGGACCTTTATTGCAGACTACTAGCAATTCGTTCATAAGTTCTAGTAGGAATAATAGAGGAATGGTACAATATAGAGTCACAAGAATTGACTCCCCAGAATTGTTATTGCATGTCGTTACTAAAACAGACATGTCCCCTTCAAGTACATGATCGCTGGGGGCCCCACCTTCGTTACCAGGTTGTAGTGTTCTCTGGGTCAAGAATGGATAAGTAAATAGTGTTGATCTTGGGACAATCCCTTTCATTTTTGCTGCTGTTTCTGTGCCGCTGGTTACTGGGGTTTGCCATCCATCACGTGGCCATTGCTGCCCACCAAAGTTACGTCCTTGTAGATGAGCTCTCAGGTGGGTATGTCGGTGCCACCGGGGCTGTTGGTAGACTCTGAAGAGACCTGAGGCACTGGCGGAGCAGGACACAGGCACAATGGATGGTGGTACATGCTGGTGCCAAGGGCACAAGCGAAAGACCCGGGCACAGTCACTTGTTGTGGATCTAGGTGACGTCATCACGCAGTGATAACCACTGATCTAGGGTGCAGCAACCTTTGGCACTCCAGCGCTGCTGTGAAACTAAAACTCCCAGCATGCACACTTGCTCAGCTGTTCTTGTAACTCCCAGAGAAGTGAAAGGAGGATACTGGGAGTTGTAGTTTCAGAACAGCTGGAGTGCCGGAGGTTGCTGATCCCTGATCTAGAGGCTGTCATTTTGTGTTATGCTTGATCTTGCTATAAAGGGGAGTTCGTCTTCCATGACCAGGTTGCCCTATCTCATGCCACAAAATTGCCACCACCGCTGTGGTTATTGGATTATTCCGTTTTACAGCGAAGACTTCATGCGCTTGGCAGAGGGACTGTATGTCCTATAAGCAGGAGACTGAAGAACTTAGCCACTTTTCCTCACTGCTGAGTGCGGTAGTGAAGACGGTCCCCTAGACCTTCTATTGAGGCCGTCTTCAGTACCGCACTCAGCAGGGAGGAGAGACGGCGCTCGGGTGAAATTAGAGAGGAGAACAAGGCGCTCAGATCGGGACCCCCACTATATTTCACAGCAAGCCCACTTACCCCGCCAGTGAGTATTGCGCGCCTCCTTCCTCACTTCAGAGCGGTGTGCCATAAGCTCTAGCAGCCGGCTCACACTGACCAATCACAAAGCTCCTCACTGTAAGGAGCCTTGTTATTGGTTGTTTCAGGCAGCATTGCTGCGCTTCCCGTGCAGTTCACAGCGCTCACTGCGCTGATGAATGGCAGGGAAAAGTCTAAGGCGTATTGTGTACGCCTTAGACTTTTTCCAGGGAGTAAAATGGCCTGAACAGGCGTCTATGACGCTTGTACAGGCGTTGTTGCGACCTCTGGGTACATACATTCACGGTTTTGGTTTTAAATCGAGTCTCTTTGTAAAATTGCTTCATCTATACACTTCTTGTATCCAGGGGTTATGACCACCCTGCAATCCAACAGCAGTGGTCGTGCTTCCAAATTACACAATAAAATGCCGGTCCCCCCTGGTAGTCACAGATCACCGTAAACCAAAAATCTAACCTTTAATATTTCCTAAAATAATTTGTAACAGAATCCCCATAGATAGTATAACAAACCATAAATAAATCTCTATAGCCTTGAAACAGGAGGTGGAAGAATAATATCCTAAAGGTTGGGAGCACAGGAGTGCGCACAGGCCGCTGCTATTCCCTAGTGTGGAAGAACGACCACCACTGCTGGTATACAGAATGGTCGGATACAAGCAGTGTATAATGTGATGGAAAAATGAATCATGTAAAGGAAGCAATATGGACAGTCACAATACATTAGTGAGTGCCTTGTGTTAAATTCCTCTACATGATAAATACCATTTGTTGAAGTGAAGACGACCCCTTTAAGCCTAGGATATTCCCTACTACAGGTCCAGGGAGAAGTTTAGGATATTCCCTACTACGGGCCCAGGGAGAAGTTTAGGATATTCCCTACTACGGGCCCAGGGAGAAGTTTAGGATATTCCCTACTACGGGCCCAGGGAGAAGTTTAGGATATTCCCTACTACGGGCCCAGGGAGAAGTTTAGGATATTCCCTACTACGGGCCCAGGGAGAAGTTTAGGATATTCCCTACTACGGGCCCAGGGAGAAGTTTAGGATATTCCCTACTACGGGCCCAGGGAGAAGTTTAGGATATTCCCTACTACGGGCCCAGGGAGAAGTTTAGGATATTCCCTACTACGGGCCCAGGGAGAAGTTTAGGATATTCCCTACTACGGGCCCAGGGAGAAGTTTAGGATATTCCCTACTACGGGCCCAGGGAGAAGTTTAGGATATTCCCTACTACGGGTCCAGGGAGAAGTTTAGGATATTCCCTACTACGGGTCCAGGGAGAAGTTTAGGATATTCCCTACTACGGGTCCAGGGAGAAGTTTAGGATATTCCCTACTACGGGTCCAGGGAGAAGTTTAGGATATTCCCTACTACGGGTCCAGGGAGAAGTTTAGGATATTCCCTACTACGGGTCCAGGGAGAAGTTTAGGATATTCCCTACTACGGGTCCAGGGAGAAGTTTAGGATATTCCCTACTACGGGTCCAGGGAGAAGTTTAGGATATTCCCTACTACGGGTCCAGGGAGAAGTTTAGGATATTCCCTACTACGGGTCCAGGGAGAAGTTTAGGATATTCCCTACTACGGGTCCAGGGAGAAGTTTAGGATATTCCCTACTACGGGTCCAGGGAGAAGTTTAGGATATTCCCTACTACGGGTCCAGGGAGAAGTTTAGGATATTCCCTACTACGGGTCCAGGGAGAAGTTTAGGATATTCCCTACTACGGGTCCAGGGAGAAGTTTAGGATATTCCCTACTACGGGTCCAGGGAGAAGTTTAGGATATTCCCTACTACGGGTCCAGGGAGAAGTTTAGGATATTCCCTACTACGGGTCCAGGGAGAAGTTTAGGATATTCCCTACTACGGGTCCAGGGAGAAGTTTAGGATATTCCCTACTACGGGTCCAGGGAGAAGTTTAGGATATTCCCTACTACGGGTCCAGGGAGAAGTTTAGGATATTCCCTACTACGGGTCCAGGGAGAAGTTTAGGATATTCCCTACTACGGGTCCAGGGAGAAGTTTAGGATATTCCCTACTACGGGTCCAGGGAGAAGTTTAGGATATTCCCTACTACGGGTCCAGGGAGAAGTTTAGGATATTCCCTACTACGGGTCCAGGGAGAAGTTTAGGATATTCCCTACTACGGGTCCAGGGAGAAGTTTAGGATATTCCCTACTACGGGTCCAGGGAGAAGTTTAGGATATTCCCTACTACGGGTCCAGGGAGAAGTTTAGGATATTCCCTACTACGGGTCCAGGGAGAAGTTTAGGATATTCCCTACTACGGGTCCAGGGAGAAGTTTAGGATATTCCCTACTACGGGTCCAGGGAGAAGTTTAGGATATTCCCTACTACGGGTCCAGGGAGAAGTTTAGGATATTCCCTACTACGGGTCCAGGGAGAAGTTTAGGATATTCCCTACTACGGGTCCAGGGAGAAGTTTAGGATATTCCCTACTACGGGTCCAGGGAGAAGTTTAGGATATTCCCTACTACGGGTCCAGGGAGAAGTTTAGGATATTCCCTACTACGGGTCCAGGGAGAAGTTTAGGATATTCCCTACTACGGGTCCAGGGAGAAGTTTAGGATATTCCCTACTACGGGTCCAGGGAGAAGTTTAGGATATTCACTACTACGGGTCCAGGGAGAAGTTTAGGATCTTCACTACTACAGGTCCAGGGAGAAGTTTAGGATCTTCCCTACTACAGGTCCAGGGAGAAGTTTAGGATCTTCCCTACTACAGGTCCAGGGAGAAGTTTAGGATCTTCCCTACTACAGGTCCAGGGAGAAGTTTAGGATATTCCCTACTACAGGTCCAGGGAGAAGTTTAGGATATTTAGTACAGGTCCAGGGAGAAGTTTAGGATATTTAGTACAGGTCCAGGGAGAAGTTTAGGATATTTAGTACAGGTCCAGGGAGAAGTTTAGGATATTTAGTACAGGTCCAGGGAGAAGTTTAGGATATTTAGTACAGGTCCAGGGAGAAGTTTAGGATATTTAGTACAGGTCCAGGGAGAAGTTTAGGATATTTAGTACAGGTCCAGGGAGAAGTTTAGGATATTTAGTACAGGTCCAGGGAGAAGTTTAGGATATTTAGTACAGGTCCAGGGAGAAGTTTAGGATATTCACTACTACAGGTCCAGGGATAAGTTTAGGATCTTCACTACTACAGGTCCAGGGATAAGTTTAGGATCTTCACTACTACAGGTCCAGGGATAAGTTTAGGATCTTCACTACTACAGGTCCAGGGATAAGTTTAGGATCTTCACTACTACAGGTCCAGGGATAAGTCCTGGGATATACAGATGATATCCAGTACACAGGCTCCAGGGCGCCTGAAACAATGGGAACCTTCCTGGGGATTTAAATGCAGGGCTGAGCTCCATTTGCTTCTCGGATGAATCACTCACATATCGGAGGGAGAAACTGTTCAATCATAAAATGGAGCGAGCAGGTGACGAGCGGCGGGAGCGCACGGTGCAGTACAGCCATATTAATGATGGGATTATTAGCAGGAGGCCATTACAGTCAGTGTGGCCTTACACCGGGTGCGGGGGCTCCTCTCCCCGCGGACTCTCCATCATCACATAAAGAACTTGATGAAGTGGCCGCTCCGGGGACCTGTCCCTGACTCCGCCGCAGTGAAGTCACTGGGGCCTACACTCCCCTCTGAAGCCCCGGGGTCTCCCGCGTCACTCCCCGGCTGCCCGTACTCACCTGAAGCCGCCAGAGAGCGGTGTAAGTGGCGCTAGTCGCGGCCTGTTCTCACATGGTCCCCGGCCTGGCCTGGGGGAGGTAGCAGGACGAAGCCGCGGCTCCGGGGGTTGGAAGCTGAGTGTGTGAGAGCGAGGCAGGAAGTGCTGGCGTAGGCCGCGCGGTCCTAGAGGAGCCGGCTGTACTCCAGGCTCACAACTTGTCCCATAGGCTGTGGATGTGAGAGGAGCGTCCCTCCAGAGTGGAGTGTGCACTCACTTGTTATCGAGGCTTCATGGAACATCTGTAGATAGAGTCATATGTTATCGGGAAATGTTAGGACCTCACCTCAGAAATCACAGGGCCCTGGCACAATGAGAGTGGCCCTATCTACCTCTAATTAAAGTTATGGAACAATGGCTGGGCTTCTTGGAGAATCCCCAGAGGCAGACAACCACAGCATCCTCAACAGCCATGGCCACCTCCCCAAAAAAGGACCACATAGACCTTCCAGGAGTATGATACTGATGACTAGGGATGAGTGAACTTCTGTTTTCAAGTGCGGCGTATAAGGTTGGGGTTATCTTAGCTATCCCTTACCCGAACCTTGTACGCCGCACTTGAAAACAGAAGTTCACTCAACATTACTGATGACCCATCCTAGCGATATACCCCGTGTCCAAGATGGGAATACCCTTTGATATGTTGCTATGAGATTTCAAAAGGTTTGTAAAAGCTAAGTGACTCTTTAAAGGTATAGATTGTAAAATGCCATATATCACCAACTAAAAAGTCCAGCGTTCTTGCACCTGAGTGGGCCCTCAACCTCTGGGCCCCAGTAGCAGCTGATATGGCTGATACGGTTCTAGTTACACCCATGTTCTTGAGGATTTTTGTCTAGCAACCATCTATGAACCATCAATGAATCTCCCCATGAAATATAATACCAACAGAAATCAATGTGAAAATTGTGCAAAACACACGGGGCCACATTTACTATGCTGCTTTAGACAGTGCAATTTTATTAGTCACATTTACTACTGAAATTGTGACTGTTTTGAAGTTTTAGACTAATTTACGAGTTGTCAAATTTTTGCAACCTTTTTTTTCTACCTATTTACAGTATGTAGGTGTGCCTTTTTCACAACTGAATTCGGCGCATGGGGGGCGGGGCAGGCAGTCAGCCTGGGCCCCTACACAGACCAGAGCAGCTGATGTATCCTGCTGCTAGGAACAAGGTGAGTGTGTGGAGTTTTTTTTATCTTCCCGTGAAGGGGTACAATGCCGAGCAGAATCCTGTGAAGGGGCACAGCTGGGCATAACCTGTGAAGGGGGCACAATGGTGGACATAATCCTGCTTAGGGGGCACAGCTGGGCATAATTCTGTGAGGGGGCACAGCTGGGCATAACCTGTAAAGGGGGCACAAGCTGGGCGTAATTCTGTGAGGGGGAACAGCTGGACACAACTACTGTGAAGGGGCACATATCTGTCGGCACATATCTGGACATAACCTGTGAAGGGGGCCCAATGTGGGCATAACTACTGTGAAGGGGCACAATGTGGGCATAACTACTGTGAGGGGGCACATATCTGTCATAACTACTGTGAGGGGGCACATATCTGCATATAACCTGTGAAGGGGGCACAATGCGGGCATAAATACTGTGCAGTGGCATAAAGGAGGAATAATTACTATATGGGGGAATTTAGGGGACTGGGTGGAATTAGGTGTTTAGTTATGTTTTGGGCAAAGTACAGGCGTGTCCTAGTGTGGAAAAAATGTGCACACATGGTGTCCCTCTTCCTTCTTTTCAAAAGTTGGGAGGTATGCCATTACCAAAAATGTCACGCAAGATTACTGGGACAAATGTCGTTGTGTAGCCCTAGCCTTTTACTCATCAACTTCTGTGCGACTTTTAATAAATATTCGACAGAAGACGGACAGCTGAATCAAATACACCTGTCTGATTTTTACACCTAAAAACAGGTGAGCTTGATAAATGCGCCCAACTTATTTTCGTGTGCCAGTACTAGAAGTGTCTCATTACACCTGGGGATATTTTGCCTAAAGCCAATCTGTCACTTGTTTTATGCTACCCCATCTGAGGTCATCATAGACTGGTGACAGAGACCCTCAGAAGAACACTGCCGCACTTTTCTGAACTGACCCAGTCGTTTTGCTGAAATCAGTTTGGTGAAGCTGCCCCCATCTTTCTGCTAGGCTCCATGGGCAAGATGGTCTGCTTGAAAAGGCTCTAACAGCCGAAACGTTGCATCTGGAATAAATCTTCACTTGAGGACGTGCTGTCTCCATCCGATTTTTCCACTTTTGCTTTCTAGGGTCATCAGTGCAACTTTGTATTTTTCCGACACTTTCCAATAGAAATATTTGCAAATGAAGGCAGTAGCCAGTACTGTGCTGGGGTGGCAGATGTACTCACATGAAGATGGACGTATAACGAGACGCCACCACTGTACTGCTATGCATCATCTTCATAGACCTATCTTGCATCTGTAATCTTTTTAGGATTATTTTACAACTACATTTCGTGTCCAATCATATATCTTACTGGGTACAACTTTCTACTAGTGAAATATCCTTATTTGTGAATAACCGTAAATTATTGGACGTCGTATGATGTCATTATGATTATATTTTACTCTGGTGGTCCTCTGTTATGGGCAAGGAACAAGGAAAGATTTTATAATAAACTTTGCGGCATAATTCCATGATTTTGAAGATGTTAGATTAGTATGAAGAACTTAAAGGGAACGTGTCGTCAGAAAATGACCTATGGTTTTAATCGTGTTTTTATATTAAACATATGAATTTTTGATTTTATTTTTAATCTTCCATGTCAATATCCATAGTAAAAATAATAATAATAATAGAATCCTGCAGCTTTCGCACTGGCCACTAAGCCTAATAATAGGGCCACTTCTTGGTCTGTACTGATCATTTTACTACAGTTATCTCATTATAATTAGAGGCAGGATTACAATGACATCTATATATATAGATAACACAGGATCCACCATTCCTAATAGGTGATATCACAGCTTATCTCCTCCCTCCTGACCTCTGCACAGGTCACAGAGCATGCCTAGATAACTCTCCCATAGAAGACAATGAGGTCCCCTCCTGACCAGTGTGTCTATGGACCATGGGGCTGCCGTGAAGCATATCTCCAAGATGTCCGCCTCATAAGCATGTAGAGAAAATAGAGTAAAAATACATGCAATCAGAAAATAAAAACAGATTAGAAAAAAGGGTATGTTTCATTATCTGGTTTTAAGTGGCAGAAAAAACTATAGGTGACGCATTCCCTTTAAGGAAATGTTAAATCCCTAAGGCTACTTTCACATTAGCGTTGTTGGGTTCCGGCAGGCAGTTCCGTTCCGCCTGCCAGATCCGGAAATCTGTGTGCAAATGGAGATCATTTGTTTCCGGATGCGGATCCGTCTGACAAATGCATTGAAATACCGGATCTGTCTCTCCGGTATCACCTGGAAAAACGAACCCGGTATTACATTTTTGAAGGTCTGCGTATGCGCAAAACCGGAAAACCATATCCGTCAATGCGGCAATTTCCTAAACACTTGGTACCGGATCCAGCATTAATACATTTCAATGGAAATTAATGCTGGATCCGGCATTCCGGCAAGTGTTCCGAAATTTTGGCCGGAGAAAATACCGCAGCATGCTGCGGTATTTTCTCCGGCCAATTACCGTAAATAGGGCGGAACGGAAGACATCCTGATGCATACTGAACGGATTGCTTTCCAATCAGAATGCATTAGGGCAAAACTGAAGCAGTTTTTTTCCCGGTATTGAGCCCCTGTGATGGAACTCAATACAGGTAAACTTTAATGCTAGTGTGAAAGTCCCCTAAGTCCATTTCAGTTTTCTCCTACAATTCTGAGAACAGACAACATACAATCTGGAAGATATATTCAATAATTCAGTATATGCCACCCTGATACGGCCTTATTCTTCTATTCTTCTCCTGTATATTAGCTCCATTTATCTGAGTACATATTTTGCTTATTGCTATTTGCTCCGCTGTACAAATCGACTGTTGTGCTTTGAAAATGTCAAAATTTTAGAATCATTGGCTTTATTTGCTTGGAGTTAATTGTAGCAAAATGATTACTGGCTGCTGATTAGGTGTAAATGCATGATTGACAAGGACGTCTTTGATGAAACACACAAGGGAGAACATACCTAATGTTGGCTACACAGTGCCAGGCAGCCACTGGTACACAGCTTGGTCACTTGGATGGCAAATCCTATGACATGCAAATGCTCTGCCCAGATTTCGTCACTGATCGGTATACTGTGATCATAGGAATGTGGAAGATATTGCCTTTAAAATACTCTTTCCAGTCCACCTGATCACATTCTCCTCTGCCATAATTTAACATTATAATAAACCAATTTTGCCGCCACTATGGGATATACCGTCCCAGGACTGGCGCCATCCGGGAGGGAACACAGCGTGGGTAACTGTTCTTTGTCTAATCGACTTTTGTATGTTCTTATGCACTTGCACTTTTTATTGGTTTTTACTTTAGTACACGGACATATGTATGAATTGTGTATCCGCTGTGGTCTCCCTCCAGGTGATGCCGCTTTTCCCTGCACTTGTATCCTCTTCCTTTTTTCAATTTTTAATATGTATGTCATTTATGTCTTTTGAAATCATGCAAAAATAGGTATTTAATCACAAGCGGTCTGGTAGTGATTTATAGGTGTAACATAATTTAACATTAGTTGGGTGTGTTACAGGGGCTGTGCAAGCCTACTTACCTGCTTCTCAGCACTGGCTTCCCCCTCCTTCTCTCCCTGGCCTCGGCTGCTCAGCTGCACTCACAAGATATAAACTTCAATTTTGATGTAGCTGCAGCCAATTGCTGGCTGCGGCGATGACCTGCTCCCCTTGCATCACATGATCATTTGACATGACGGAAGAGGAGCACAGCAGGTCACCACTGCGGCCAGCAATTGGCTGCAGCGGCATCTAAATGGAATTTTACATCCTGGGAGCGCAGTGAAGCAGCTGAGGCCGGGGAGAAAAGGAGCAGGGAGCCAGTGCTGGGAAGCAGGTAAGTAGGCTTCCCTTCCCAGGTCTGCCCAAGAGAGTTTATTTTTATTTTATTTTTTTACCAACCCTATTCCTCTTCATATCTGCATTTACCCATGATTGCAAAAAATAGAAAGCGTTAGTATTGATGCCTTCATAATAGACTCACGGAGGGATTTATCAAACATAGCAGCCAATCAGATTCCACCTTTCATTTTCCAAAGGAGAGCTGAAAAATGAAAGTTGGAATCTGATTGGTTGCGAGGGGCAACTAAGACAGTTTTTTCACTTACCAGTTTTGATAGATCTCCCCCACAGAGTTATCATCTCGGGTTATATGCTTCTGTGACGAGTTTACCGTAAAAATAATTCAGCCGCTATTTATATCTATCTGAGCCTCTGTTACTATAATAAATATGTACAAATAGTAAGAGTCAGGTAGAGTTCACATTTCCGTTTCATTTTCAGTTCATCTGATCTATCAGAAGAACAGAAAAACAATGGATCCAGTTCATCAGTTATGCCCATTTGGCGCCCATTTGGCACCCATTTCCGTTAGAGATCCATTATTTTAAATAAAATAAAAAAAGTTTCCATCTTAAAAAACGGATCTCTGATGAAAATGGCTCAGACGGATACCAAATCTGCATAACTGATGCACTGGATCCGTTTTTTTCTGTTCTTCGGAGAGAACAGAAGGACGGAAAATGGAACGGAGACGTGAACTCTCCCCAAGACCTCATGCACTCGACCATATGTATGGTCCACATCAGATCCAAATTTTTTTGAAGATCAGATGTGGATCCATTCATTTCTATGGGGCCCGCAAAAAAAAATGCGGACAGCACACCGTATGCTATCCACATTTGTATGGACTTTCTACGGGCCGGCAGACTAAAATAAAACGTCCTATTCTTGTCTGTGCTGCAGACAAGTATAGGACATTTCTACAGGAGTAAATATTGTCGGCATGCACGCAGCTGGGATCCGTGTTTTGTGGATCCCTGATTTGCGGATTGCAAATCTAATACGGTTGTGTGTATGAGGCCTAACAGAGCCTCCAAAATAAGGTATACAACCACGCTTCTTTGACCTGCCATGAAGTTGGACTAATCTAAGTTTTCTCAAGACTCTCTGGTACCCATGTGATGTAACCCACCTCACCACATACTACAGTAGACCGGCACAAATCCTGGGTCACAATCACAATATGAAAAAATAATATGATCAGTACCAGAATCGTCTTTGCCACAATACTGATACTTAAAGGGGTTCTCCAGGAATTAAAAAAATAAAAATACTTAAATATTTGTTTAGAATAAATATATTCACTAATACCTTTCATTACTTAGAATGGCTCGTTTTGTCTAGAGAGCAATCGTTAGGAGAAATAAAATGGCCGCTGTCCTATTAGTACACACAAAACCTGTCCTAATCACAGAGGAGGACAAGTTACTTCACCACAATGAGGCATAGGGCAGTGGCCGGACTGAGGGGGGGCGGAGCCCCCTTTAGGGGAGGCCCCCATGACGGGGGTTTGGTTTAGTGAGCTGGGGGGGGGGGGGGGAGTGGTCGGGCTAGAGGAGAGGGAGGGGGCTTTGGCAGGGAGAATAGGTTAGGATAGGTTGGGGGGAGGAGGGGGTGGAGTTAAGGGGTTAAATAGGCAGGGAAGAGGAAGGCTGGGGGCCATTTTAGGTAGAGAAAGAAGCTGGGAAGAATCACCTGTTGCGATGGAGCGTCTGGAGGCCATGATCGGCGAGTTGCGGGCAGCGGCGGAGGTGAGAGGCCCAGCGTGGGTGCAGGAGCAGATCCAGCTGCTGTTGGGGGGGCCGAGTGAGGTGCCTGTCTCGCCTCACTCGCCGGTATCACGGCCGCGGCGGGCCAGGCCGCCGGCGCGCTTTTCCCCTTCCACTTCCCCCCCTAGGGCTCAGCGCCGTATCAGGAGCCCCTCTCGGGACCCTTCACGCCGGGTGCCGCCGACGCCAGCTTCTACTAGGCCCCGCCGTGGGAGGAATCCTCAGTGTAGGCGGAGCCTTGTGGGCGGCCGGGCCCGGCCGTCCTCTCCTGCAAGCGGCGACGGCGTGGGATCGGGACCGGGCACTGCGGGCGCCCCTGTAACTCTTGGCACGGGGGCGGCCCCTCGGCGTGGGAGAGCAGGCAATCAGCGCGGGGCGGCTGCGTGTGGATCCGGTGGCAGCAGCAGGCCTCAGGCGGCAGACAGGGCGGGAGGCTCCGCCCCCAGGAGCAGATCTGGTGCCATCGTTAACCCCGGCGTCCCTGGTTTGCTTGGAGCCAGGGGACAGGAGCCGACAGAGCCCAGGAGATGTGCGGAGGTCCGGACCGTGGAGGGACCCTGTTGCGGCGCGCGTTCCTGCCCTGCCAGGAGGCAGGGTGAGGATGAAGGTTCCAGCGGCGTGGACTATCCGGGTGAGGACGTCCCTGGTCCCGGCGGGTCCAGGGGACAGAGTGACGGCGACGGCGTGACGCAGAGGAGGAATCTTCAGGAATCAGGACCTGCGGCTGATGGGGACACAGCGCCCAGGCAGCCAGGTGAGATTGCATGGGGTCCACTTGCGCAGGTTGTGCAGGGTGTGGGGGCTGGGGTGGCGGGTGTTTCTCAGTTGGAATTGAGTAAGGGCTTGGGGCAATTGTTGGGGGGTCTGGCGGGGTTGGTGGCCAGTTGGGGGTTGAGTGGGGGGACACCGTTGCAGGCCTGGGGCGTGCAAGGGGGGGCGGCGGGTGCGGGCTCGTCGGGGGAGCCGCAGCGGAGGTTGCCGGCTGCGGGGGTGTCGGTGCAGACGCAGGCGGGAACGGATGGGGAAGAGGATGCTGTGCGGGTGGATGATAAAGCAAAGGGGGAGATTTACGTTTGCTTTGAGGGTCCGTTGGGGGCGCATTTGAAGTCGGAGGTGAGGGAGAGGATTTGGAAGGGGGAATATGTTGAGATATTTTCCTTGCTTCCTTTGGAGCGCTTCAATCTGGATAGGGTGCGGCGGGAGGATGGTAAGCGGGAGGAGGAGGAGAAGCGGCGGTATCGGTTAATACCGAGGACGTTTGCTAATTGGTTGCAGGCGTTCGCGATATTGGCGAGTGTGATTGGGGAGAGGACTCCGGAGGCTTGTTCGGGGCTGTTTTGTTATTTGGACGCAATCGGGGAGGCGTATCGGGTGTATGGGGGAGTGGCGTGTTTGCGGTATGATGAACAGTTCCGGCAGAGGAAGGCGGTTCGCCCTGAGATGCGGTGGGACCATAAGGACATTGCGTTGTGGCTGAAGGTTACGGCCCCGGTGCGGACGGGGCAGCCCTTTCGGGGGGACAGTAGTAGCGGGGGGTCGAGCAATACAACGGTTGCCTCCGCGAGGGGACTGTGTTTTGCCTTCAATGACGGCACCTGTAGGTTCGGGCCTAAATGTAAATTTAAGCACGAATGCTCGGGCTGTGGAGGGAGTCACGGGGCAGCGCGGTGTTTTAAGGGAGGCAAGCAGAGAGGGGGGGATGGTTTTGGAAAAGGGGGTGACGCCGGTGCGGCTGGAAAGGATGCAGCCGTACTTAGATAGGTATCCCAATAGGGAGGCGGCGGTTTTGTTGGTTTTGGGTTTTGCGGAAGGTTTTCGGATTCCATTTGTTCCAGGTGAGGCGGTGTTGCTCAAGAAGAATTTGCGGTCTGCTAGGGAGCATCCAGAGGTGGTGGGGGAGAAGTTGGGGAAGGAGGTGATGCTGGGGCGGATGGCGGGTCCGTTTTCGGAGCCACCGGTTTACAATTTGCGGGTGTCACCGCTGGGGGTTGTACCTAAGAAGGAGGCGAATAAGTTTCGCTTGATTCATCACCTGTCGTTCCCGAGGGGCTCCTCGGTCAATGACGGTATTGACCCGGCGGTTTGTTCTGTAGTTTATACGTCGTTTGACGCGGCGGTCGGTTGGGTGAGGCGTTTTGGGGCGGGAACGTTGATGGCTAAGACAGACATTGAGGCGGCGTTTCGGTTGTTGCCGGTTCATCCGGATTGTCAGCATTTGTTGGGTTGTTTTTGGGATGGGGGTTCTTTGTGGATCGGTGTTTGCCCATGGGGTGTTCATTGTCGTGCGCGTACTTTGAGACTTTCAGCTCGTTTTTGGAGTGGGCGGTTGTGGACTCGTCGGGTTGTGAATCGCTGATTCATTACCTGGATGATTTTTTGTGTATAGGCCCCCCGGGGTCGCCGGTTTGCGCGTTGTTGTTGGCGACGTTGACTTCGGTTTTTGAGAAGTTTGGGGTCCCGCTGGCGGAGGGTAAGACGGTGGGACCGGTGTCGGAATTGAGTTTCCTTGGCATAGTGATTGACTCGGTGAGGATGGAATGTCGGTTGCCGGGCGATAAGCTGGAGGATCTGAAGGGTTTGGTGGCTAGGGCACTGCGGGTTAAGAAGTTGCAGTTGCGGGAGCTTTAGTCGCTATTGGGGAAACTTAATTTCGCTTGCCGGATTATGCCCATGGGGCGAGTGTTTTGTAGGCGCCTGGCACAGGCAACTGGGGGGGTTGTGGCCCCGCATCATTACGTTCGGTTGGGTAGGGAGCTGCGGGCGGACTTACGGGTTTGGAGTTCTTTTCTGGACCAGTACAACGGTCGCTCGCTGTTCATGGGGGACATGGTAGAGGCGTTTGATTTTGAATTATTCACGGATGCGGCGGGGGGTGCAGGTTTTGGGGTTTTTTGTGGGGGCCAATGGTGTGCTGGAGTGTGGCCGGCTGTTTGGGTGGAACGAGGTTGGGTGAAGAATCTGGCTTTGTTGGAGTTGTTCCCTATTGTGCTGGCGGTTGTGTTGTGGGGAGCGCGGTTCCGGGATAAGAAGGTTCGTTTTCACTGCGACAATTTGGGGGTGGTTCAAGCGATAAATGGACTGTCGGCATAGTCGCCGCTGGTGGTGCGGCTGCTGCAGCGCTTGGTGTTAGAGTGCTTGTTGCTGAATGCTTGGGTTGTGGCGGTGCATGTGCCGGGGGTTGACAATTGTATTGCTGACGCCCTTTCTCGTTCGCAGTGGACTCGTTTTCGGCAGCTGGCTCCGGAGGCGATTGGATTGGAGTGTCCGGGTTGCCTGTGGGAGCTGCTGGAGGAGCGTTGAGGGGGCTTATTCGGGCGTCATTGGCTCCAGGTACGTGGGATGCGTATGTGCGTGCTTGGAGGGTGTGGGAGGACTGGTGTGCCGCGTTGGGGGGAGGGATGGAGGAGCCGGAGTTGGTTTTGTTAATGTTTTTGGGTCATGGTAGGGAGCAGGGTTGGTCGGTTAGCAAGATAAACGGTTACATGGCCGGGTTGGCTTTTGGTTTTAAGGCCCGGCGGATGGTGGATGTGACGAAGTCTTTTTTGGTGGTGCAGGCATTAAAGGGTTGGAGGAGGATGGGTGCTGGGGTGGACGGGAGGAGGCTAGTTTCGTTTGGGTTGTTGCTTAAGTTGGGGGGACAGTTGCGGACGGTTTGTCGGTCTGAGGGGGAAGCGAGGTTGTTCCGATTGGCTTTCTCGCTGGCCTTTTTTGGGGCTATGCGGGTGGGGGAGTTGGTTTGCCCGTCGGTGAGTCGGGTTGGTGGACTATTGAGGAGGGATGTTGAACTGTTTGACGATAGGGTGGAGTTTATTATTCGGCGGTCGAAGACGGATACGTTGGGAAAAGGGAAGAAGGTGGTGCTTTTCCGGGTGGAGGATTGCGACATGTGCCCGGTTCGGTGTTTGCAGGATTATGGGTTGAAGGGGGGGGACGGGTCCCCGTTGTTGGTTCATATGGATGGGACCTTTTTGTCTCGCTTTCAGTTTTCTGCTATTTTTTCGAGGTGTTTGAGCCGGGTGGGGGTGGATACGGCGGGGTATTCTAGCCACTCCTTTAGAATCGGGGCGGCGACAGAAGCGACTAGATGGGGTGTGGGTGATGATGTGATTAAAAGAATTGGCCGTTGGGAGTCGGCCAGGTTTAAATCTTATGTGCGTTTGGATCGGTTGTAATGTGGGGGGTTGGTTGTTGTTGGGTTTATGGTGTTCGTGCAATGCGGCGGTATTGTTCTTTTTGTTCTCTCGTTTCAGGTACGGCGCCCGCTCTGGTGTGGATTGTGGGGCATTCCTATGTCTTCTGGGGGGCCGTCCGGGCAGCGGTTCGGCCGGACGGTCAGCAGCTGGGATTTGACAGGGAGTCTGCGGTGGTAAGGTGGATTGGGAGGCGGGGTATGGTGTGGAAAGGGGTGCTGCCAGAGATTCATAGGTTTGTGAGGATGGATAGGGCGCCGGAGGTATTGGTGGTACACGCAGGGGGCAATGATTTGGCGGCGAAGCCTATCCGGGAGTTGATTAAGGAGATCAAGTGGGATTTCTTGAGGTTGTGGTCGTTATTTCCGGATATGGTGACCGTATGGTCGGATATTGTCCCTCGGCAGGTGTGGAGGGAGGCTAGGTCTCTGGATGCAGTGAATAGGGCGAGGATAAAGGTGAACAGGGTTGGTGGGGCGTTTTATGGCTAGGAACGGGGCGGTGGTGGTCCGACATAGGGATTTGGAGGCGGGAACGGGGGCTTTTTGGAGATCGGACGGAGTGCATTTGAATGCAGTGGGATTGGATATGTGGAGTTTGGCGTTGCAGGAGGGCATTGAGGTGGCCCTGAGGTTGTGGCGGAACGCCCGGAGTTGAGGTGGTCAAGTCCGGTCGTTGGTGGCGGTGGGGGGGGGGGGGTCCTTGGAGTTGGGCACGGTGGAATCTGAGGACAATTGGGGGGGCCCCACGGTGGGGGCTGGACTCCCAGGTGGACCGAGCGGTTGTGGTGAATCGAGGGGGGGTCATTCGATGGTGCCTTTGAGCTGGGCGGTACGGCTGGAGGCAAGAATGGCTCACCCTGATTTGACAGCTCGATGTTTTGGGGCTTCAAGGACCTCCCCCCATTTCGGTTATACTGTATTATGTTATGTTATGGTTGTAAATGTTATTTAATAAAAGGCTGCTGTGGCCATTACATTTCCAATTGGTGGTCCGAGTTTTATTGGAAAAGGGGGCTCTGGGGGTGGAAATGTGTAATGGTGGTTAGAGGTGAGTAAGGGGGTACGAAAGTAATGGTTGAGGCGAACGTGGATAACCAATACCCTCGTCATGCTGCCTCATCCTCCGCTCAGGAATCATGATTCTGAATACAGGTGAATCTCTGGGAATGGAGAGGATGTGGAGACATGAGAGGAGGGTGAGGTGTGGCTAATGAGCAGCAGCTCTTGTTTACAGTCTCCATTACCACAGCTCCACATTACCACACTCTGTCCTGTCCGTCCTCTCTATACTTCATGTCTTCTCATGAACTAAATTCACCAGAGATTCAGCTAAAGTTCTTATCAGCTATATTCAGGATTATAATCCCTGACAAGTAGAGAGCAGGAGGAAGATGAAGCAGCTCTTTACCTCAGTGTTGTAAAGTAACTTGTTAACTGTAAGGTTTTGTGTGAACTATTGGGACAGCGGCCATTTTGTTTCCCCTGATGATTGCTCCCCAGACAAAACGAGCCATTATAACTAATGAAAGGTATTTGAGACTATATTTATAATAAAGTAATATTTAAGTATTTTCATTTTCTTAATTCCTGGAGAACCCCTTTAAGGGGAGATTTATCAAACTGGTGTAAAGGAGAACAGGCTTAGGTGTACACAGCGACTAATCAGATTCTACCTTTTATTTTCCAAAGGAGCTATGAAAAATAAAAGGTGGAATCTGATTGGTTGCAGTGGGCGACTAAGCCATTTTTCCTTCACACCAGTTTGATAAATCTCACTAGTAATTTCTATTTGCAAGGCTGGTGAAAGGCCATTACTAAAGCTGGAGCATTTTTATGACCCAAGCTAAAATTTCATACAGCGATATTGTGATTTCAGGGAAGGCATCGCACTACTGGGCTGTCCTTCATCTTTGACTCATTTTGCCCTATTACAAGCCTGTGGGTTATTATTTATTTAGCTGTGGTTTCAAATTCATATTGATTTATTTCTAAATGGTGAAGTAATATTTGCAGATTGTGCACATTACATCTCATAATACGGGAAATTCTGGACAATCAGATATTCATTGCAAACAATTATTTTTTTTATTGTTTCATTTACTGCTGTTTTTACAACTTGGACATACCACCAATCTATTAATACCAAAGTATTGTTTGTATTGTATTTGTAATTCTCCCTGGCAAAACTGTATTGTTGGTACCATATTTTTCACCCTAAAAATTGCACCTTTTTTCCCCCAAAATGGGGGGAAAATGTCAGTGTGTCTTATGGGGCAAATAATAATGAGCACTTCCATAATGGAAGCGCTCATTAGTACAGGAGGAACGGGAAGCAGTGAATGCAGCACTACCCTTGCGGGCTCTATACTCACTGCTTCCTGGTCTTCTCCTGCAGGCACCTCACACTGTGCGACGTCGGGTCATAGAACAGCAGGAAGACCACTGGATGTCGGGAGCGGCGGCCGAAGCAGGAAAGGTAAGTACATTTTTTTGTCTGCTCTGAGCATGGGGGCCTGAACTGAGGTCTGAATGTGGGTCATTCCCATTGGGGGTCTGATCTGAGGTCTAAATGGGGGGTCTTATTCACATTAGGGCTCTGATCTCAGGTCTGATTGGCAGTCATTCACATTGGGGTTTAGTTTGAGGTCTGAAGGGGTCCTATTAACCACTTAAGGACCACAGGTTTATACCCCCCTAGTGACCAGGCCCTTTTTTACAAATCGGCACTCCACAACTTTAGCGGTTTATTGCTCGGTCATGCAACTTACCACCCAAATGAATTTTACCTCCTTTTCTTCTCACTAATAGAGCTTTCATTTGGTGGTATTTCATTGCCGCTGACATTTTTACTTTTTTTGTTATTAATCGAAATTTAACGATTTTTTTGCAAAAAAAATGACATTTTTCACTTTCAGCTGTAAAATTTTGCAAAAAAAACGACATCCATATATACATTTTTCGCCAAATTTATTGTTCTACATGTCTTTGATAAAAAAAAAATGTTTGGGCAAAAAAAAAAATGGTTTGGGTAAAAGTTATAGCATTTACAAACTATGGTACAAAAATGTGAATTTCCGCTTTTTGAAGCAGCTCTGACTTTCTGAGCACCTGTCATGTTTTCTGAGGTTCTACAATGCCCAAACAGTAGAAAAACCCCACAAATGACCCCATTTCGGAAAGTAGACACCCTAAGGTATTCACTGATGGGCATAGTGAGTTCATAGAACTTTTTATTTTTTGTCACAAGTTAGCGGAAAATGATGATGATTTTATTTTTTTTATTTTTTCTTACAAAGTCTCATATTCCACTAACTTGCGACAAAAAATAAAAAATTCTAAAAACTTGCCATGCCCCTCACGGAATACCTTGGGGTGTCTTCTTTCCAAAATGGGGTCACTTGTGGGGTAGTTATACTGCCCTGGCAATTTAGGGGCCCAAATGTGTGAGAAGAACTTTGCAATCAAAATGTGTAAAAAATGACCGGTGAAATCCAAAAGGTGCACTTTGGAATATGTGCCCCTTTGCCCACCTTGGCAGCAAAAAAGTGTGACACATCTGGTATCGCCGTACTCAGGAGAAGTTGGGGAATGTGTTTTGGGGTGTCATTTTACATATACCCATGCTGGGTGAGAGAAATATCTTAGGTCAAATGCCAACTTTTCCCATTTTTTTATACAAAGTTGGCATTTGACCAAGATATTTTCTCTCACCCAGCATGGGTATATGTAAAATGACACCCCAAAACACATTCCCCAACTTCTCCTGAGTACGGCGATACCAGATGTGTCACACTTTTTTGCTGCCAAGGTGGGCAAAGGGGCACATATTCCAAAGTGCACCTTTCGGATTTTGCACGGCCATTTTTTACACATTTTGATTGCAAAGTTCTTCTCACACATTTGGGCCCCTAAATTGCCAGGGCAGTAT
Organism: Bufo gargarizans; assembly: GCF_014858855.1. NCBI lineage: Eukaryota > Metazoa > Chordata > Amphibia > Anura > Bufonidae > Bufo > Bufo gargarizans. Next base: position 120,684,621 of record NC_058082.1, on the reverse strand, counting down.
AACTACGCCACAAGTGACCCCATTTTGGAAAGAAGACACCCCAAGGTATTCCGTGAGGGGCATGGCGAGTTCCTAGAATTTTTTATTTTTTGTTGCAAGTTAGTAGAATATGAGACTTTGTAAGGAAAAAAGAAAAAAAAATGAAAAATCATCATTTTCCGCTAACTTGTGACAAAAAATAAAAAATTCTAGGAACTCGCCGTGCCCCTCACGGAATACCTTGGGGTGTCTTCTTTCCAAAATGGGGTCACTTGTGGCGTAGTTATACTGCCCTGGCAATTTAGGGGCCCAAATGTGTAAGAAGTACCTTGCAATCAAAATGTGTAAAAAATGGCCTGCGAAATCCGAAAGGTGCACTTTGGAATATGTGCCCCTTTGCCCACCTTGGCTGCAAAAAAGTGTCACACATCTGGTATCGCCGTACTCAGGAGAAGTTGGGCAATGTGTTTTGGGGTGTCATTTTACATATACCCATGCTGGGTGAGAGAAATATCTTGGCAAAAGACAACTTTTCCAATTTTTTTATACAAAGTTGGCATTTGACCAAGATATTTTTCTCACCCAGCATGGGTATATGTAAAATGACACCCCAAAACACATTCCCCAACTTCTCCTGAGTACGGCGATACCACATGTGTGACACTTTTTTGCAGCCTAGATGCGCAAAGGGGCCCAAATTCCTTTTAGGAGGGCATTTTTAGACATTTGGATCCCAGACTTCTTCTCACACTTTCGGGCCCCTAAAAAGCCAGGGCAGTATAAATACCCCACATGTGACCCCACTTTGGAAAGAAGACACCCCAAGGTATTCAATGAGGGGCATGGCGAGTTCCTAGAATTTTTTTTTTTTTTGCATAAGTTAGCGGATATTGATTTTTTTTTTGTTTTTTTCTCACAAAGTCTCACTTTCCGCTAACTTAGGACAAAAATTTCAATCTTTCATGGGCTCAATATGCCCCTCACGGAATACCTTGGGGTGTCTTCTTTCCGAAATGGGGTCACATGTGGGGTATTTATACTGCCCTGGCTTTTTAGGGGCCCTAAAGCGTGAGAAGAAGTCTGGAATATAAATGTCTAAAAATGTTTACGCATTTGGATTCCGTGAGGGGTATGGTGCGTCCATGTGAGATTTTATTTTTTGACACAAGTTAGTGGAATATGAGACTTAGTAAGAAAAAACAAAACAAAAACAAACAAAAATTTCCGCTAACTTGTGCCAAAAAAAAATGTCTGAATGGAGCCTTACCAGGGGGGGGGGGGTGATCAATGACAGGGGGGTGATCAATGACAGGGGGGGGGATCAATGACAGGGGGGTGATCACCCATATAGACTCCCTGATCACCCCCCTGTCATTGATCACCCCCCCCTGTAAGGCTCCATTCAGACATCCGCATGATTTTTTACGGATCCATGGATACATGTATCGGATCCACAGAACGCATGCGGACGTCTGAATGGAGCCTTACAGGGGGGTTATCAATGACAGGGGGTGATCAGGGTGATCACCCCCCTGTCACTGATCACCCCCCCTGTAAGGCTCCATTCAGACATCCGCATGATTTTTTACGGATCCATGGATACATGTATCGGATCCACAAAACGCATGCGGACGTCTGAATGGAGCCTTACAGGGGGGTTATCAATGACAGGGGGTGATCAGGGTAATCAGGGTGATCACCCCCCTGTCACTGATCACCCCCCCTGTAAGGCTCCATTCAGACATCTGCATGATTTTTTACGGATCCATGGATACATGGATCGGATCCACAAAACGCATGCGGACGTCTGAATGGAGCCTTACAGGGGGGTTATCAATGACAGGGGTGATCAGGGTAATCAGGGTGATCACTCCCCTGTCACTGATCACCCCCCCCTGTAAGGCTCCATTCAGACATCCGCATGATTTTTTACGGATCCATGGATACATGGATCGGATCCACAAAACGCATGCGGACGTCTGAATGGAGCCTTACAGGGGGGTTATCAATGACAGGGGGTGATCAGGGTAATCAGGGTGATCACCCCTCTGTCACTGATCACCCCCCCTGTAAGGCTCCATTCAGACATCCGCATGATTTTTTACGGATCCATGGATCGGATCCACAAAACGCATGCTGACGTCTGAATGGAGCCTTACAGGGGGGTTATCAATGACAGGGGGTGATCAGGGTAATCAGGGTAATCACCCCCCTGTCACTGATCACCCCCCCTGTAAGGCTCCATTCAGACATCCGCATGATTTTTTACGGATCCATGGATACATGGATCGGATCCACAAAACGCATGCGGACGTCTGAATGGAGCCTTACAGGGGGGTTATCAATGACAGGGGGTGATCAGGGTAATCACCCCCCTGTCACTGATCACCCCCCCTGTAAGGCTCCATTCAGACATCCGCATGATTTTTTACGGATCCATGGATCGGATCCACAAAACGCATGCTGACGTCTGAATGGAGCCTTACAGGGGGGTTATCAATGACAGGGGGTGATCAGGGTAATCACCCCCCTGTCACTGATCACCCCCCCTGTAAGGCTCCAATCAGACATCCGCATGATTTTTTACGGATCCATGGATACATGGATCGGATCCACAAAACGCATGCGGACGTCTGAATGGAGCCTTACAGAGGGGTTATCAATGACTGGGGGGTGATCAGGGAGTGTATATGGGTGATCACCCGCCTGTCATTGATCACCCCCTGTAAGGCTCCATTCAGACGTCCGCATGTGTTTTGCGGATCCGATCCATGTATCCATGGATCCGTAAAAATCATGCGGACGTCTGAATGGAGCCTTACAGGGGAGTGATCAATGACAGGGGGGTGATCAATGACAGGGGGTGATCAGGGAGTGTATATAGGTGATCACCCGCCTGTCATTGATCACCCCCCTGTAAGGCTCCATTCAGACGTCCGTATGCTTTTTGCGGATCCGATCCATGTATCCGTGGATCCGTAAAAATCATACGGACGTCTGAACGGAGCCTGACAGGGGGGTGATCAATGACAGGGGGGTGATCAGGGAGTTTATATGGGGTGATCATGGGTGATCAGGGGTTTATAAGGGGTTAATAAGTGACGGGGGGGTGTGTGTAGTGTAGTGTAGTGTTTGGTGCGACTTTACTGACCTACCTGTGTCCTCTGGTGGTCGATCCTAACAAAAGGGACCACCAGAGGACCAGGTAGGAGGTATATTAGACGCTGTTATGAAAACAGCGTCTAATATACCTGTTAGGGGTTAAAAAATTCGGATCTCCAGCCTGCCAGCGAACGATCGCCGCTGGCATGCTGGAGATCCACTCGCTTACCTTCCGTTCCTGTGAGCGCGCGCGCCTGTGTGCGCGCGTTCACAGGAAATCTCGCGTCTCGCGAGATGACACCTATTGGCGTTAGTGTGACCTGGGAGCGCCGCAGAGATGACGCCTTTCGGCGTTAGTGTGACGGGAGGAGGTTAACATTGCCGTAGTGATGAGCGAATTTCTCAAAAATTTGATTCGGCCGGTGGGTTAGCCGAATTTTCCAAAAAGATTTGATTCGATCCGAATTTATTTGCGGCAAAGAGCTTTAAAAACAGCTATTTCCTGGCTGCAGAGAGCCTGTATAGTTGTGTAGAACACTGTGCCTTGTAGTAACACGCAAGGGAGTCTGCTGTGGTAGTGAAATAATGCTGTGAGTCAGTATGACATGCAGATGACAGGCGTCGCTCTTAGAATCACTGCACACTTCACTTATTAGGGCAGTCACGGGGCCAAAACTGACCAAATAACTCAAGTATGAACTCAGCCTTACAGGTCGATGTTAGTGCCAGGTATAAAGAACCGTGCAGAGGCCCAAGATCCTACAGAGCGCACTTCTTTTACACCGTCATCAGCTGATTCCACATAGATGTCTACAGAACCTGTTCTATTAAACGCTTATACCCCCAGAGGAAGGTTTCCACCGAAACGCGCGTCGGGGTGTGCGGTCCTCCTGTGGAGTTACTACTTTAAATTACGGTATGTGACTTTTTATGCTTACATTGTATCTATTACTATTGTTGAGCCTTTGATAGGATTTTATCATGCTCTTTTTCCACTCATACGTGGCTTGCACATGCACTTTATCATGATATCTGTTGCACTTTACTAAATAGTTATTTACTCAATTGATGATATATGTACCTGCAGAGCTGCTACTGTTTAACTGCTTATTTGCGGTTTGCACTTGCACTTTTTATGTATGGCATTTTCTGCCTCCATCGATTAAGATATCCACATTTTTTGGATTTATGCAATAGATTCTTATCCTTAGGCTCTATTTTATGTCACTTGTCTTACCAAACTCTCCCAGGGTTGTACCGCACTTTCGTCATTGATTTGTCTGTCATCTCGTATTGTATGTTTTTTAATCATGTATTTCAATAAATATTATTTTTATAGCTTATCAACTCTCAGCGTTCGTTTATAGGTTTTTCAAGTTATCTCTGAGTTAGCTCTTTTGCTGAGGGGTTTATGCCACATTACTGCTTCACGCATCCCTTTATGTAACCTATTTTGTATCTAAACGCTTATACAAGTAGAGCCCTCCTGACAGAGTGGAGAGGGTGTCAGCAGTAAGGTTATGTTGACGTCACTTATTATTTTGCCTTTCCTCTGATCCGTCAGAGCAATAACCCCCAAAAAAACAGGATTCCATTTGCTTTCACTCGGTCAGCATTTGGTCGGTAATCTATCAGTATTGCTAAAGCCAAAAAAAACAGGAGTGGATCCAAAACAGAGATGACACATGAATGGAATATTTGCATGTCTTCTGTGTTTTGTACCCACTCCTGCTTTTGGCTACCAAATCAAAAGCCAATTCTGATGGGTACATACAGGCCTTACAGCTGCTGCACAGACAGGATCCGTTGTGAGGTGGCAGCAGCATCAGGAAACCACAGAGTGACCCGGTGACAGAGTGGGGAGGTGGGTGGAAATAACAGTACCCGCTGACGATGGTGAGCGTAAGAAGGAGAACTTGGCATCAGATGTGTGGCATCAGGCGGGTGGCAGCATCAGAATAGTAGCAGGTAGCCAGAAGAAACCGGTATGTTTTGTCATGGTTTGGGTGAGCCAGCATGGATGATCTAATCTGATGCATCAGGCATTGGTGGGTGAAAATCCTGGCTGATCCACGCCTGATTTATCTTGACATAGGTCAGTCCCTCCACATTTTGGACAGGCGAGTTCTCCTTGGGGTAACTATGGCCCCCGCCGCACTAAACACCCGCTCTGATGCCACACTACTGACCGGGCAGGGCAAACTCGGCCAGTTGCGGCCACAAAATCCAGTTTGGCTGCCCAGTAGTCCAGCGGATCTTCAATGTAGGGTGGCAGGGTGCTGTCCAAGTATGCCACCACCTGCTGGTTCAGGTTCTGCTCCAGGTCTAGCTGCTGGCAGGGACAGTTTTAGACAAAGTGTGACCCTGGGCAAACACATTCACACATAGACTGCCAGCACCGATTGCGGACTACACATGGTTTCTCCATGCAGATTCTCGTGCAGAGAAACTGCAGTGTAATACAGTACCAGCAAGGTGTATAAGATTATCTTTAGGCCCCTTGCAGACGAGCGTGTCCGGATTAGGTCCGGAGGCGTCCCGGTGCATTGCGGCAAACCCGCGCGAGTAGGTACGCAATTGCAGTCAGTTTTGACTGCGATTGCGTTCCCTTGTTCAGTTTTTATCGCGCGGGTGCAATGTGTTTTGCACCCGCGTGATAAAAAACTAACTGTGGTACCCAGACCCGAACTTCTTCACAGAAGTTCAGGTTTGGGTTTAAGGTTGTGTAGATTGTATTATTTTCCATTATAACATGGTTTTAAGGGAAAATAATAGCATTCTGAATACAGAATGCTAAGTAAAATAGGGCTGTAGGGGTTAAAAAATACTAAAAAATAATTGAACTCACCTTAATCCACTTGTTCGCGCAGCCGACATCTCTTCTGTCTTCATCTGTGAGGAAAAAGACCTGTGGTGACGTCACTGCGCGCATCACATGGTCCATCACATGATCCATTACCACATTTACAAACGATTTTCACGCAACCCCATTCATTTCTATGGGGCCTGCGTTACGTGAAAAACACATAAAGAGGAGCATGCTGCGATTTTCACGCAACGCACAAGTGATGCGTGAAAATCACCGCTCATGTGCACAGTCCCATAGAAATGAATGGGTCCGGATTCAGTGCGGGTGCAATGCGTTCACCTCATGCATTGCACCCGCGCGGAAAACTCGCCCGCGTGAAAGGGGCCTTAGGATAGGTTATCAATATCAGATCGGCTGGCGTCCTTCTCCCAGGACACCTGCCGATCAACTGTTGGGAAGCCAGAGATGTCACTGTATATCAGTCACATGGCCAAGTTGCAGTTCAATGTACGGAGCTGTGCTTGATAAACTATAAAGAGACCACAGTGCTCACCGGAGCTCTTGTGAGCGCCATGGCCTCTTTAAACGGCTGATCAGTAGGGTGTCAGCAGTCGGATCCCCACTGATCTGATACTGATGACCTATCCTGAGGATATACCATCCATATCAAATTCCTAGGTAAACCTTTTAACTAAAAAAGACAAGAAGCAGGTTGGAAAGACAAACAAATATAGCCTTTAAAGTGTAATTATCCTTTAAAACCACTTTCTGCATGTCATAGTGACCACATACCTCTTACATCCAGGGACATCTCCTGTCATGTAGACCTTCTCTTTCCTTTTCTCCTCCATTTTCCCCAGACCACCATGACAAATTCTTTCAGCCGCGTCTAGTCTCTACAGAGTTTGTAGCACAGACACGTTAGATTTCAAAATTTTTCCATCAACCTCCCCATCCTGGTGTCCCAACAGTGTCATCCTGCTGCCACTCCCAATACTGTGACTGTTGTGCCCCCAATGCCCCAGGTACTATACTGCTGAAAAAATAGTGACCCTAATAGACATAATTGGGGTCATTTATCAAACTGGTGTAAAGTAGAACTGGATTTCCAAAAGAGCTGTCAAAAATGAAAGGTGAGATCTAATTGGTTGCTATGGGCCAATTCTACTTTACACCAGTTTGATAAATTACCCCAAATGTCCCTATAGTGTCCACAGCAGCTATAATGTCCCCTAGAGTGCCCCCAGTAATAATAACACCCTATATTGTACTCCAGGCAATAATCCCTGTATAGTGTATTACCCCACATGCCCCTACACAGTAGTTTCCCCCACACAGTAATTTACCCCACACTGCCCCCACACAGTAGTTTCCCTCCACATTCCCCTATATAGTAATTTGCCCCCACATAGTAATCCCTCCCTTAATAATTTGCCCCACATAGTAAACTGTCCCATAATAATTTGCCCCACACAGTAAGCCCACCATAATATTTTTCTCCCACATAGTAATTTCCCCCTATACTGCAATTTCCCCCCGATGTACTGTCTCTTCACATGTCCTTCTGTGTGCCCCCCTCCCATGTCCCCCAAAGTTGGCACAGAAAATAAAAAAAAACTAAATAAAAAAAAAAACTAAAAGCTAAATACTCACCTATGTTGAAGCGGGCACACTTCACTGTACTGCATCCCGGCAGCGGCGCGCGCGATGACGTCATCACGCGCGCCTGCGCCGGGATTTCACTACCGCATAGGCCTCAGGCATACTAGGCCTGAAGCCTATGGCGGGGATCGGCGGCAGGGCAGGGAACTAGTCCAGCAAAACCTGCCTTCCAAAAACCGTATGGCATTCCTTTCCTTCTGCGCCCTGCCGTGTGCCCGTACAGCGGTTTACGACCACATATGGGGTGTTTCTGTAAACTACAGAATCAGGGCCATAAATATTGAGTTTGGTTTGGCTGTTAACCCTTGCTTTGTAACTGGAAAACAATTATTAAAATTGAAAATCTGCCAAAAAAGTGAAATTTTGAAATTGTATCTCTATTTTCGATTATTTCTTGTGGAACACCTAAAGGGTTAACAAAGTTTGTAAAATCAGTTTTGAATACCTTGAGGGGTGTAGTTTATAGAATGGGGTCATTTTTGGGTGGTTTCTATTATGTAAGCCTCGCAAAGTGACTTCAGACCTGAACTGGTCCCTAAAAATTGGGTTTTTGAAAATTTCTGAAAAATATTAAGATTTGCTTCTAAACTTCTAAGCCTTGTAACATCCCCAAAAAATAAAATATCATTCCCAAAATGATCCAAACATGAAGTAGACATATGGGGAATGTAAAGTAATAACTATTTTTGGAGGTATTACTATGTATTATAGAAGTAGAGAAATTTAAACTTGGAAATTTGCTAATTTTCCAAAATTTTTGGTAAATTTGGTATTTTGTTATGCAAAAAATTTTACTTTTTTGACCCAATTTTAGCAGTGTCATGAAGTACAATATGTGACGAAAAAACAAACTCAGAACGGCCTGGGTAAGTAAAAGCGTTTTAAAGTTATCAGCACTTAGGCCCCTTTCACACGGGCGAGTATTCAGCGCGGATGCGATGCTTGAGTTGAACGCATTGCACCCGCACTGAATACCGACCCATTCATTTCTATGTGGCTGTTCACATGAGCGGTGATTTTCACTCATCACTTGTGCGTTGCGTGAAAATCGCAGCATGCTCTATCTTGTGCGTTTTTCACATAACGCAGGCCCTATAGAAATAAATGGGGTTGCGTGAAAATCGCAAGCATCCGCAAGCGGATGCGGTGCGATTTTCACGCACGGTTGCTAGGAGACGATCAGGATGGAGACCCGATCATTATTATTTTCCCTTATAATATGGTTGTAAGGGAAAATAATAGCATTCTGAATACAGAATGCATAGTAAAATAGCGCTGGAGGGGTTAAAAAATACAAAAAAATTATTTAACTCACCTTAGTCCACTTGATCGCGAAGCCCGGCATCTCCTTCTGTCTTCATCTGAGCTTTGTGCAGTAACAGGACCTGTGGTGACGTCACAGTCATCACATGATCCATCACCATGGTAAAAGATCATGCGATGGATCCTGTGATGACCGGAGTGACGTAACCACAGGTCCTAGAAAAACGTAGGTCACCACAGGTCCTGTTGCTGCAGACAGCTAAGATCAAGACAGAAGGAGATGCCGGCTACGCGAGCAAGTGGATTAAGGTGAGTTAATTTTTTTATTTTATTTTTAACCCCTCCAGCGCTATTTTACTATGCATTCTGTATTCAGAATGCTATTATTTTCCCTTATAACCATGTTATAAGGGAAAATAATACAATCTTCAGAACATCAATCCCAAGCCAGAACTTCTGTGAAGAAGTTCGGGTTTGGGTACCAAACATGCGCGATTTTTCTCACGTGCGTAAAAAACGCATTACAATGTTTTGCACTCGCGCTGAAAAATCGCGCGTGTTCCCGCAACGCACCCGCACATTTTTCCGCCACGGCCGTGTGAAAGAGGCCTTAAAGTGACACTGGTCAGATTTGCAAAAAATGGCCAAGTCCTTAAGGTGAAATAGGGCTGAGTCCTTAAGGGGTTAATAGGGGTTATTCCACAGATTTAAAAAAAAAGGTGAAATATTTGGAGTAATGCACATCATTATTTTATTTATATCAATCAAAAAACACTGTTCTCCAATATAACTTTCACCTTTTTTCTCCTTTTAAGAATTTAGAAGTAGCAATGAGTGAATAAAAGGTGTCTGGGCCTCTTCACCTGTTTTAATATGAGATCACTACCCCATGCTATTGGTCCACCACTACATGCAGGAGAAGGTGGACCAGAATTTCAACTACAGGAGAAACAGCAGGGGATGCTCCTATAGACGAAAATGTAATGTACATAAAAACTTAAGGGGTCATTTATCAAACAAATATGCCTACATTAGATGTATTTCTGGCACAGATTGTGGCTGGCGCCTCTTCATAACTCTGGCGGATCCACCGCTAGGTATAGGGTTTATTAGGACTGGACCTTAATATTTTTATCACAAGTATATTGCAATAATTAATCATTTGAAATGGTCAATTCGCCATTTTTTCGGGATAAAAAAAAGTGATCAAAAAGTCATACACATTCCAAAATGGTATCGATAAAAATTACAGATCGTTCCAAAAAAACTCTGCACACATAACTATAAAAAGTTATGGGAGTCAGAATATGGCGATGAAAAGAAAACATTTATTTTTTTCCAAAATTTTTATCAGTTTTTAGCAATTTTTTATAGTAATAAAACACAAAAAAACCATATAACTGTGGCATTGTTGTGATTGTACTGACCCGAAAAAATTAAGGTAACAGGTCAGTTTTACTACACAGGGAATGCCATAAAAACAAAACCCATAAAATTCCACCCCATTTGGAAATTCTTTTGAGTATCCCACTATATTGTATGCAATGTTAAATGGTGCCATTAGAAAGTGAAAGGCCTCTTTCACACGAGCGTGTCCGGATAAGGTCCGGAAGCGTTGCGGCTAACCCGCGCAAGTAGGTACCCAAGTGCAGTTAGTTTTGACTGCGATTGTGTTCCGTTGTTCAGTTTTTATTGCGCGGGTGCAATGCGTTTTGCACCCGCGTGATAAAAAACTGAATGTGGTACCCAGACCCGAACTTCTTCACAGAAGTTCAGGTTTCGGTTCAAGGTTGTGTAGATTGTATTATTTCCCCTTATAACATGGTTATAAGGGAAAATAATAGCATTCTTAATACAGAATGCTTACTAAAATAGGGCTGGAGGGGTTAAAAAAATAAAATAAAATTTTTAACTCACCTTAATACACTTGTTCGCGCAGCCGGAATCTCTTCTGTCTACTTCTTTGAGGAATAGGACCTTTGATGACGTCACTGTGCTCATCACATGTTCCATCGCATGATCTTTTACCATGGTGATGGATCATGTGACGGACCATGTGATGATTGCAGTGAGGTCATCAAAGGTCCTTTTCCTCACAGATGAAGACAGAAGAGATGCCGGCTGCGCGAACAAGTGGATTAAGGTGAGTTAAATTATTTTTCATTTTTTTTAAACCCCTCCAGCCATATTGTACTATGCATTCTGTATTCTGAATGCTATTATGTTCCCTTATAACCATGTTATAAGGGAAAATAATAATGATCGGGTCTCCATCCCGATCGTCTCCTAGCAACCGTGCCTGAAAATCGCACCGCATCCGCACTTGCTTGCGGATGCTTGCGATTTTTTACGCAGCCCCATTCACTTGGGGCCTGCGTTGCGTGAAAAACGCACAAAATAGAGCTTGCTGTGATTTTCACGCGACGCACAAGTGATGCGTGAAAATCACCGCTCATGTACACAGCCCCATATAAATGAATGGGTCCGGATTCAGTGCGGGTGCAATGCATTCAGTTCACACATTGCACCCACGTGGAAAACTCGCCCGTGTGAAAAGGGCCAAAGTCCCGCAAAAAACAAACCCTTATATACTGTATGAATGAAAAAATAAAAATGTTAAGGCTCCAGGAAGGTAGGGAGTAAAAAATAAAAATGTTAAGGCTCCAGGAAGGTAAGGAGTAAAAAATAAAAATGCAAAAATGGAAGATCACTGGGTACTGAAGGGGTTTGTATACTTTTTTTTAGAATCATGTAATAATCTTGAACCTACCAGGTCTTAACGGCCCAACAGAATTTTACTGCATTATTACTACTGTTTTACATATATATTTTTTTATGATTTCTTTTAGTTTTTAATAATTTTGTAAGAGCACTGAAGGGAGAATAGTCTATGACCCTATATATTCATGTAATTATATAGTACCATCACAGCAACCTATGAACTTCATTGAATTGTGTAATTTTTCAAATGTATCATGGGAAATCACTTAACTGAAATGAACTGTTCCCCTATGACCTATGTCCACGTGACAACTATCTTTACACACCTTTTGGCAAGAACACTCTGGTCTTACAATGCCCTGTGAGCCTCGGTGGAGTATAGTCACCTACACACACAGATACATACAGTAGAACACAGAGCCCTCACAGTCAACCCTCATACTTGGTCACGAATCAGTCTTCCTCCGAGTCCCCTCACTCCCCCCCCTTGTCAAGCTCGCAAGCTCAGGCAAAAACTAGAATTGGCGAAACCTGTTTTCATTCACAATCTGCCAGTGTTTTGTGATTTTATTTTTAACCCGACATCATAAGCTCCCCACAGACAGCTCTCTGGATAGTGGGCTTGGCCCATCCTACAGCCTGGGGCTCCTACACCCTTTACAATCCTTCATTAATGCAGGAAGCTGAAGATCTGACATCTTTATTCCACAGCACAATAATACCGATTCTTACACTGCGGTTTCCTTTAGAGAAATAGAAAAAATGATATATTCACCCTGGGCTTTCTCAGTTGTTCCACATGGATAGTAAAACCATCACTTAGTGTATGAGATTTGTTCTTCTGTATGTAGGCATGTTCACCTCATCCTGTCTAGTGGTCTCTAGATTTTCAGGTCCCTCATCTCCACTTTCCTGGTGTTTTGTAAGCCTGGCAATGGGAGGTTAATGTTGCCCAAATTTTACAGGCTGAGGCCTCTTGGACACGAATGTGTGCTGGCCGTGCCCGTGCTGCGGAGTGTAAATTGCGGTCCGCAATGCACGGGCACCGACCATGAGCCAGCCGCATGCGGATCGCGACCCCATTCACTTGAATGGGGTCCGCGAACCGCCAGTTCTGCAAAAAGATAGGACAAGTTCTATCTTTTTGCGGAAAGGAAGCACTCCGTAGTGCTTCAGTGGGATTCCAATCTGTTCTTCCGAGACCGCATCTTTGTATTTGCGGACCCATTCAAGTGAATGGGTCCGCATCCGTGATGCGGAATGCACATGGCCGGTGTCCCGTGTATTGCGCTCCTGCCGTATGCGGCCCGCAGCACGGGTATGGGAAACATGGTCGTGTGCAAGAAGCCTAAGGTGTATGTGGTGAAGAACCATGTCTTGCCTGAAAAGTTCCTACAACAGGTCCGGAGCGATGGGTACCGTCCCCTTTTTTGGGAGTTTGACACACTGGTAAGCAACCTGCCGACCCAATCTTAATTTATATCTATCCCTGATTTACATCACTATTACCCAGCATTTAAAAAAATAACTGGATGGAAGAACTGACAACGATGAGGTTCGCCCAATAACCAAACTTCTATAGTCTAAAAGACCTGGTTTTCTTGCAAGGTAACTCTGGTGTGCTTGACCTTCATGGTCACGCCTCCACAGGTACAATAAGACCCTGCCATGACAGCTAAGCGATGAAGAGTGCTGCATCACATAGGTAGATGTAAGATCTGGCTCTAGGCTGTAAGCTGAGGCCTCTGAGACCCAGCAGTCACCAGCTGCTCCGGCAGCTGCAGGAAATGAGGCAAGAGCTTACTGTAAAGTCTGTATGAGTGGGGTAAGGACAAGACGAGTGAGGAGATCACAGAGGTGTCTGGAGGGCAGGTCACTCACCTGGATGTCCTGCTTGGTGCTCAGGAGTAATGAGGAGTTAAAGAGGGGGTGTATCTTGGGCTCTCCCTCCACCCTCTCCGTGTATGAGCCTTTCTCGCTGGAAGCAGGTGGCTGATATTGCTTTGCTGCTGATGTCACTGTATTCACTGCCCATCATTTCCATCCAGCAGCTAGATTAACATGAATTATTTAAAGAAGTAGGATCCGTTTTCATCATTGAGGGAATGGAGGATGCAACGTTATAAAAAATAACATACAATTAATAGTCCTGCATGAGATCTGGTCTAATTGCGAACATGGTTACATTAAAGGAGCCCTTAATCTGAAGGAAAAAGCTTATAGCATTATGAGCTCCATCACATTTTTTTCAGTGTTTTTGTATGCTAGTAAAAACAAAATGTTATGAATTTCAAGCATTTTCATGGAGTTTTCCTACAAGCTTTTTTGGTGGCGTTTTTGATTGTAAATCATTTTAAACATGTGCTTTTTTTCTGGGGTTTTTCAAGTACTATAAAGAAAACTGTGGGATAATGAAAACGCCTGTTGGTAGGTACAGACAAGGACAGTCAGCCCTAACCTAGAACCCAGCCCACTTTCCCTAACTACTTGCAGTATGAGCCCTACTTGGCAGAGCCACAACTGGACGATGGTCCCTACTCTAAATAAGTGCAGAGACGGACAAACACTAACAGACAACAAACACAAAAGCAGAGTCGTACGTCAATGGGTTACACAGCCTTGCTACACAGTACCAAACGAGAGACAGACAGTGGTTAGCAGATAAGCCAAGGTCTGAAGCACAGAGGAATCACGCAAATGCAGATACAGGGAACAAGGAACCTAGCTAGTGAGCCAAACAAGATTATCACTGACAGTGGTGTATGGCCAGGAAGGGATTTAAATAGAGCACCAAGTCCTTGGATCAGAACCTGATAGGTCAATTAGGCCCCTTTCACACGAGTGCCTTAGGATGCGGTTGCGTCTTGCGTGGCTGTGCAGCATATGCCTCACGATGCAGAGGCTGAGGATTGCACCGCTGGTGCCCAGACAGGTCATTTTATTACAAAAAAAATCCACACCCAGAGACACATGTGCGTGGAGCTCCCGACTCTCAGATGATGTCGGGAACACAAGGTTTAGGTGAGCTGAATATCTTTCGCCAGAAATGTCTGTCAGTGGCTTTCTCCACTTTCCCCATAAAAGCCGAACACGTATGTGTATGGGTAAGCTCGGAGGAAGTTGGGAGAGATAGCTGTCAGCCGAACATGTGTATGGGCAGCATTAGGCCAGCAGAATACTGTCATATATTAAAATAATTATGGACTTGTGGGACAGGGATGTAATATTACCACTTTACAAATGTTTGGTGCGGCCCCATCTGGAATATGAAGCTCAGTTCTGGGCACCAGTCCATAGGAAGGATATCTTGGAGTTGTAAAAAGGAAAGGAACTGGACTAATAAGGGGCATGGAGGGTCTTAGATCTGAGGAAAGATTAAAATAATTAAATTTGAGAAGAGGCTTCTAAGGGATGACATATTTACTGTAACTAATACAAATGTAGAAATGGTCCTTACAAACAATATGGGGAAAAGCTGTTCCATGTAAAATCCCCACAGAAGACAAGACTCGTTGGTCTTTGTTGAACTATCATGTTTTAGTTTTGTGAAAAATGCAACATTTTCTTTTTTGGAGCAAAATAAACAAAACGTCACCAGATGATAAAACACCCTAAAAACAATTTTACTGGCATTTTAAGACAATTTCCTAGCATTTTTGTCTTTTTCTGTGGGTGTTGTATTTTTTAGGATGTTCCTAGAGACTTAGGAGAAAAAAAAAGCTTTAAAAAATGGTTAATCCTAGACATATGTGAATTTTCAAATTTGGCTACAGTTCTTTTCAAATATTGCCAACATTTCAGGGTTGGGTCGCTGCTTCTAAGCTCCTGTCTGTGGGCTATACATGATTTACGGTAACTATGACACCAGTATGAAATACAAACTGCATCCATTACATTTAGAGGAAAAAAGGTTTCTACACTAACTTAGAAGGGGGCTCTTTACTGTTAGGCCTCTTGCACACGAACGTGTGCTGGCCGTGCCCGTGCTGTGGACCGCAAATTGCGGTCCGCAATGCACGGGCACCGACGGTGGGGATGCCGCATGCAGATCGCGACCCCATTCAAGTGATCCGTCCGTCCCGCAAAAAGATAGGACAAGTTGTATCTTTTTGCGGAACGGAAGCAGGGAACGGAACCCCTTGAAAGCACTCTTTAGTGTCCAGGATGACGTAATGACGTAGGGAGGAGCTACGTCACACTCCCCCCTCTCCTCCCACCTCGCTATGCTGAATTTTGGCGTCCGAAGGTGCTGGTGGTGTCTAGCGGAGGTGCCCCCTCCTTGAGCTGGCGCTTCCTGGACCTTGGACCGTTCGGATTCCTGCTTTATTCTCCGTCTCTTCTACACCATCACTGAGGGGATTGGAAGTCTTGGATGCTTGTTCCCTCCTTCCCTATATGTCTCCGCCTGCCTAGGTGCTGCCTTCTGCCTGCCACAAATGAGTCATCTCTTGCCTCCACTTGATGAGGATTGGAAGGTTTGACTGTCTTGATAGCTGAGGAGATTCCTTTTGAGGAAACAGAAAACATAGTGCTAAATCTGTCAGCAGTGGAGCTACCGCCCGACTGTGTCAGGGTCCTCAACCGAGGCCTTAACTACTGTCTGGTGCAAAGCTTCAACCCAAAAGATTTTGAAATTGATCTTTTCAAAGCTATTAGGAAATTAAACCTCAGAAGAATTTATAACTCCTCAGCCTCGACTCATGTCAAAAATAAAGAAGGTGAACGACCTGCAGCAATTGGCTCTTTAGGTTTTAGCACACATGCCAACTTTAATCAGACAGAGATTTCCTGTCTGGAATGGATGGCTGAAACCAGCCTGGATATTGTTCCGGGAGTGAAAGCTACTCCGGGATTCACTGGTGGTCTCTCTTCCACATTTTGTCCCCCCTTGCCCGCCGGCAATAGCATCAATGTCTTCCACCAAAAGGTGCTTGTAGGGGTTAAATCTTTGATTTACCCCCAAGCTAACCACAATATCTCTCATGGTGAGGAGCAAGCACTGAAATGGCTCCAGTCACAGGAGGGCATTGTTGTGAAGCCGGCGGACAAGGGGGGAAACATAGTGCTACTTAGTAAAGAATACTATGTAGCAGAGGCTCATAGACAGCTGAATGATACTCTGACTTATGAAAAATTGCTGTTAAGGAGCTTTCTGCATACATATGTTGACATTAATTTGCTATCTAAAAACAAAGCTGAAAAAACAAAGCTGAAAAACTGTTTCCTATGTATCCGATGAGACCGACATGGTATTTTCTTCCGAAAATTCATAAGTCACTGACCCACCCCCCGGGGAGACCAATTGTCTCTGGGGTGGGGTCAGTGACCGAACCATTGTCCAGGTATTTAGATTGGCTATTGAGACCGTTAGTAAAAATGCCCTCCTCACATCTCAGGGACACATCTGATCTCCTCCTGGCACTGGACTCTTTCCAGTTCATTTGGTGTCCCTGGATGTGGAGGGTCTCTACACACATTCCCCAAGACAGAGGCATCCTAGCAGTGATGGAAATTCTGGAAAATACAGACAAGAGTGAGGTCTTTAAGAGTTTCATCAAAAATGGTCTAGAATTAGTTTAAAAAAAACAATGCCTTTATGTTCGGGAATGCGTGGTTCAAACAAAATGTTGGCACCGCGATGGGCACTCCGGTCGCATGCACATTTGCCAACCTATACCTGTCACGGTTCGAGGACAGATACGTGTACTCTGTGTCCAATCCTTATGTTAAACACATACAGACATACTTACGTTTCATAGACGATGTGTTCATTGTATAGCGGGGCACTGAGCACACTTTTAAGCAATTTGTGGATCATTTAAATAAAGTAAATTATGAATATGCGCTTTATTCACAAATTTGGAGGAGATAGGCTGGAATTTCTGGATGTGCTCATCTCCGTGAGCAATGGAGAGTTGGTGACCGAGGGCCTCAGGAAGCCCACGGCAACCAACTCTCTATTACATTATTCCAGTTGACAGCCGTGAAAGGTGCTGTGCCATATGGCCAATTTAGACGCTTGGCACGTATAAATAAATCAGAGGATAATTATAATAAACAAGCCATGGATTTAAAAAAACAATGAAAATCGAGAGGTTATCCCCTTAAACTACTTAACACAGCCATGGAAAAAGCGACTGCGGTAGGCCGTAAAACCCATTCTTGTCCTGAGCCCGCACCTGAAACAAAAACAGAAAGTAGCCAGATGGCCCGCCCCTTTGTATTCTCATTTAGGTATAGTCCAATGGCTGATATAATCAAAAAGGTTGTCAGAGACAACTGGAGCATTGTAGCCAGTGATACCAATCTGAAGGATATGCGAGACTCGCGCCCCTTGATTGCATTTCGGAGATGCCATACCCTACGCAACAAATTGGTCCGCAGCCATTTCAAAGAAACAAAAAAAATCGCACTTGGCTGGATGGGTGGTCACCAAAGGGCAATCGGATCTGGCAGTTGTTTCTTTTGTAGGTACAACCCTCAGTGGTCTCACATATCCTTCGGAGGTATCAATCATAAAGTAAACACACTAATCACATGTAGAAGCAAGTATGTAGTGTACCTAGTCTTGTGCAGATGCGGCTGATTTTACATCGGAAAAACGATCGGCTGCCTCTTTGAATGTATTCGCGAACATATACATTCCATCTCCACCGGTAGGGGTGTCCCCCGTCTTATTGAACATATACAATCCGTACGTAACGGAGACAGCTCAGTCCTCAGATTTGCAGGCTTAGTGTAATGACCGGTGTCACGCACAGGGAGGAAAACAGGGAAAGCCCTGCCTAAGGGAGAGGGAAAGGTGGTGACCCCTAACTCACCTTGCGGCTGGCACCTGACTGCCCTGACGTCCCTAGACGGGTTCCTCACCCGTGCGGCGATCACGTGCCTAAACCCTGGCTTTCCCTGAAATGAGCCCTAGATAGTGAACGGGCCGGTGGGATCGCTAGTCCTCACCACTGCACTAAGAGGGAAACACCAGGGAGAGGACAAACACAGACAAACACAAACACCCAGGTGGACGACAACAACTGTCCACAAAGGTCCAACAGGGATCCGGAGGGTAGCGTTCTGAATCAACAGTCAGAGAACGCAGCAACACAGCTCCAGTGGGTCAGGATAGATGTCCAGGCAGGAAGCTCTATCTCTGGCAACCAGAGAAGTGTGAGAGAGGAATATAAGGAGGTTTGGGAGTGCTGGACAAGGAACAGCTGAGGAGAAGGAGCTACGGATCCCTGAGTGAGCCAAAAGGGTTTGCAAAGCAAACCCAGAAAGCTACCATAAGGAAAACAGCCCTATCTTAAATAGAGCGTGCAGCCAACCGCTGCGACTTCCTGACCCCGGGTATAACGGAGTCAGGCGTGGTTCTCGATACCCTCGTGACACCTAGAGGTTGTTCAGAACTCACCAAAAGGGGACAATAGAGGACGGGAACTACTGAGAAAAGAAGGTAGATGGATCTTGCGCTCTAATGCCATGGGCCCCCTGGGATTAAATTAAAAACTCAACATGAGTGTTTTTTTTTGTAAAATCTCAATATTCTATGAATGTTGTCCTTGTTGTTTTTAATATTTCACATATATCTTATTTTGTAACATTGATGTACAACCCCTGTTGCTGACGTGGCCTATATTCACAATGCTATGCGACAGTCTACGCCAACACCATGCGCCTAAGTTTGCGCGCGTGACGCATAAAATATGACGTCTTTTGCGTCAAAGGGTTGACAGTATTGGCCAGATGAAGCGGTGATACGCGAAACAGCCGTCGCCACGTTCCTGTGATTGCACTGTTGTTTGTCATCTCCCTCTCTGCACCCAGTAAAATAAATTTATTTCTACTTTCGGAATTATTTTGTACCTGACAAGCCGTGCACCGCCAGATTGCGAGCCATCGTACCCCCTGCCTCCTCCATGTGATTAAAGTGGTGAAGCGAGGATCTGAAGCCGCAGTGCCACCTCAACCTACGTCTCACTTCAATACTGTCTTGTCCTCTGTTCTTAGCTGCCTACACCTGCCCTAATGCCACCTCCTGCCTCCTGGCTATAGGAATAAGTCACCTCATGCATTTATGAATAAGCTACTCTTCTATGGGTTTTGAATGTGCCTCCCTGACCCTGTTGCTGCTAATTATATATATATATATATATATATATATATATACATACAGTACAGACCAAAAGTTTGGACACACCTTCTCATTCAAAGAGTTTTCTTTATTTTCATGACTATGAAAATTGTAGATTCACACTAAAGGCATCAAAACTATGAATTAACACATGTGGAATTATATACATAACAAAAAAGTGTGAAACAACTGAAAATATTCTAGGTTCTTCAAAGTAGCCACCTTTTCCTTTGATTATTGTATTGCACACTCTTGGCATTCTCTTGATGAGCTTCAAGAGGTAGTCACCTGAAATGGTTTTCACTTCACAGGTGTGCCCTGTCAGGTTTAATAAGTGGGATTTCTTGCCTTATAAATGGGGTTGGGACCATGAGTTGCGTTATGGAGAAGTCAGGTGGATACACAGCTGATAGTCCTACTGAATAGACTGTTAGAATTTGTATTATGGCAAGAAAAAAGCAGCTAAGTAAAGAAAAACGAGTGGCCATCATTACTTTAAGAAATGAAGGTCAGTCAGTCCGAAAAACTTTGAAAGTGTCCCCAAGTGCAGTCACAAAAACCATCAAGCGCTACAAAGAAACTGGCTCACATGCGGACCGCCCCAGGAAAGGAAGACCAAGAGTCACGTCTGCTGCGGAGGATAAGTTCATCTGAGTCACCAGCCTCAGAAATCGCAGGTTAACAGCAGCTCAGATTAGAGACCAGGTCAATGCCACACAGAGTTCTAGCCGCAGACACATCTCTAGAACAACTGTTAAGAGGAGACTGTGTGAATCAGGTCTTCATGGGAGAATATCTGCTAGGAAACCACTGCTAAGGACAGGCAACAAGCAGAAGAGACTTGTTTGGGCTAAAGAACACAAGGAATGGAAATTAGACCAGTGGAAATCTGTGCTTTGGTCTGATGAGGTGAACGGTGAGTGCGACGCAGAAAAGGTGGACGGATGGACTCTACATGCCTGGTTCCCACCGTGAAGCATGGAGGAGGAGGTGTGATGGTGTGGGGGTGCTTTGCTGGTGACACTGTTGGGGATTTATTCAAAATTGAAGGCATACTGAACCAGCATGGGTACCACAGCATCTTGCAGCGGCATGCTATTCCATCTGGTTTGTGTTTAGTTGGACCATCATTTATTTTTCAACAGGACAATGACCCCAAACACACCTCCAGGCTGTGTAAGGGCTATTTGACCATGAAGGAGAGTGATGGGGTGCTGCGCCAGATGACCTAGCCTCCACAGTCACCGGACCTGAACCCAGTCGAGATGGTTTGGGGTGAGCTGGACCGCAGAGTGAAGGCAAAAGGGCCAACAAGTGCTAAGCATCTCTGGGAACTCCTTCAAGACTGTTGGAAGACCATTTCAGGTGACTACCTCTTGAAGCTCATCAAGAGAATGACAAGAGTGTGCAAAGCAGCAATCAAAGCAAAAGGTGGCTATTTTGAAGAACCTAGAATATGACATATTTTCAGTTGTTTCACACTTTTTTGTTATATATATAATCCCACATGTGTTAATTCATAGTTTTGATGCCTTCAGTGTGAATCTACAATTTTCATAGTCATATAAATCAAGAAAACTTTTTGAATGAGAAGGTGTGTCCAAACTTTTGGTCTGTACTATATATACTGTATATATGTGAATATAGATTAACATTTTTTTTTCTCTGCAACATTTTTGATGTTGCTACTAAATAAGCACTGGGGTTGATCTGGATGAACTGCTGCTGAACTTTTTCGATTTGCATGGGAAAATTACCGGGAGTGGCTTATACTGAGACTTTCTCTTTTCTTTGTTTCCTTTTTTCCCTTTTTGTGTTTTTTTTTTCTTTTTCTCTCTTCTCCCTTTGCTCTTTAACCATATTTGAAGGGTTGAAATATAACTGAATTTGAGGGGGGGATGAGAGGTGGAGAGAGAGAGAGTAGAGAAAAAGAGGGGGGAAAAAAAAAAAGAGGAAAAAAATTAATAAAAAATAAATATATATATGTATATAAGAGAGAAAGGAGAAAAGAAATGGCCCCCAAGCAAAATAGACCCTCAGCGGACTATTAGTTTAAAAAAATGGGCAGAAAACATTGGAACCGAAGAAAATAGATCAGTTTTTAAAGTCCCCTAATGTAATTACAAGAGCAGGACAAAAAGGGATGGCGTATTTAAATGATAAAAAAAATCCTGGAGCTAAAGTGGGTGAAGTAACGGAGGAGGATTTCCAGAATGAAGAGGTGAGGACGAAAGAGTTAAACTATTCATCTATTGTGGAGTCTGCCCCATTAAAAGATATCCTGGCTGCTGTTAAAAAAAATGGATATTGAATACAGAATATCTTAACGCAGCTCGGGGTAATTCAGACAGATGTGGTTCTGATAAGAGTTTATGTTACCAAGATCTGGGACAGAGTCACAACTATTGAAAAAACTGTGGGGGCTCTGGAGAGTGAGGTTAAGAGAGCTAAATCTGAAACCTCTATATTGAGAACGGAGGTAAACATTCTTAAAAAGAAAGGGTGGGGGGTGGAGCCTGACTGCTCAGCAAGACAGACATGTGTGTGTGAGCTCCTCTTCACATACCTTTGCAGACTAGTCTATTTCGCGGCTCCACAAGCCATACAATGGTAAAAATAGGCAGAGACAAGACAAGGGTCAGGGCTGATCAACCCAAGCAAAACCGGGGTCCCTCAGACATGGAGAAATACCTCCACAAGAAAGGATCTGCTGCTTCTGCAAGCAAGATGGTGGCAGACAATCAATGTGAATGGGAGAGGGACCCCGACGCTGGAGCTGAAAGAGCCCCTGTACTCCGAATCTCTCTCCAGCAACTCCACAGCAATATCCCGAAAATTCCTACAACAGGCTTTATCAGCAGCCTTAGCCCTGGTCATCCAGGATCTCGCTGAAATCAAGCAGGATGTGAAACACATTGGGCACCGCGTGGAAACGCTGGAAAATAATCAAGCAGCCATTCTTACCTACAGTCGGGCTCTGGGAGAAAACAGCATATCCCACACGGAATCACTTAACACTACCCTCGCTTTAATCGAGGATCAGGAGAATAGAAGCAGGCGCAAGAACATAAGGATGAGAGGCATCCCTGAAAGTGTGCAGCACGAGGCCTTACCTAAGGTTGCGGGGGCCATCTTTGCGAACCTCCTGGGAGAAGAGTGGGCCTCAGAAATCACAATAGAGCGCATCCACAGATCCCTGAAACCAAGGCCCAAAGATGGAGAGCAACCGAGAGATGTGGTCTGTGGTCTCTTGAGGTACATGGACACTGCAGCTTTACTAAAGTCGGCCAGAGAAAAGAAAGGGGCTCTCTTGGAGGGAGAGAGTGTTCTCTTATTTAAAGGGACACTGACAGGCCCAACAAGCATATTTAGGTATCTATATGACAGTACAGGTCTTATAAGGGGTATTAAAATCATCTAAGTATCCCCCCTGTCCACATTCTAAATACAGTAAACTGAAGTTTTATAACTTGCTTGAACCGTCTTCAATCTGCCCAAGGGGCGGCTCCACTTGCGCCCAGCCAGCCGCTCCCAACTGCCGTTTTGAAGCGCCGCCCAGCTCATCAATATTCACTTTGCTGGGCGGCTTCTGCTGTCCCCGCTCTGAAGCGCTGCGCTGAACAGTGCCCGGCGCATGCGCCGGATCTTGTGAAGTCGGGGACAGTAGTAGCCGCCCAGCGAAGTGAATATTGATGAGCTGGGCGGCGCTTACTGTACCGGACTTCACAAGATCAGGCACATGCGCCGGGCACTGTTCAGCGCAGCGCTTCAGAGCGGGGACAGCAGAAGCCGCCCAGCAAAGTGAATATTGATGAGCTGGGCGGCGCTTCAAAACGGCAGTTGGGAGCGGCTGGCTGGGCGCAAGTGGAGCCGCCCCTTGGGCAGATTGAAGACGGTTCAAGCAAGTTATAAAACTTCAGTTTACTGTATTTAGAATGTGGACAGGGGGGATACTTAGATGATTTTAATACCCCTTAGAAGACCTGTACTGTCATATAGATACCTAAATATGCTTGTTGGGCCTGTCAGTGTCCCTTTAAAGATCTTGCACCTTCAACGCTAAATAAGAGGAGAGTATTGCGCCCGCTAACATCTTCTTAAGTCTAAGCAGATACCTTTTACCGTAAGTGGCTATTCCCGTTTGGACTTACCTTCACTTCCAGTGGCAAAAGATGCACGGTCCGTGTTCCAGGTGACCTTCCGAAGGTCTGGAAGCTCCTGCAGTCCTCCCCACTAGAAGTTCCTACGTGGCTGCAAGTACCGACCCTGAGAATGTCCGTACCAGAGCTGCCAGAAGCGCTTAGCTGGCAGACAGTCATGCAGAATAAGCAACCACACTCCAGGACCAGAGACACCTGATGGATAAGTATCTGGCTTCTCAGCTTCCACAGCATAAAGTCTCGAGCTGAAAGACTAACTATGCCTCCTCTTTGAACCTAGGGTTTATGAAAAGGAACTGTATAGGAGAGCTCTTTCTCAGTTTTAATGTTCTTATAAGGTTATGGTTATTCAATATGACCATGCAGTGCTAGACTTGTCCTGAGCACCATGGGTCACCATGTTCAAGTGTAAAATGATTTTTTTTACAGTTTAGTTAACGGTTCTCTAACTGACCAAAGTTGGCATCAATATGCTTCTCTTGTCACGCCATATAAAAACATATGGTGCCGTGGCACCATTTTAATCCCAAAAAGACAACAGATGTCTGCAAAGCCTGTTACTACATGTCAGGCTACAAAAACCAAACCTTCACCCCCCACTACAGTGTTCTGGGGTAGGCAATCACTCTCCTAGAGGCTGAAAAGTTACTTATGGCTCTTATCAAGCATCTTCATGCCATCTCATCATACTGTTGAGACAGTGATATCACCAATAGCCCTAAGATACTTCAACTGTTTTGTATATCTTTTGGTACCCCCTGTCCCCATTCTAGGTAGCACACATTGCTTTAGCTTCAAGTGCAATAGAGGTGTTACATGATAAGATGACCTCAATCAAGTGTGTGTCATTTAATGTACGTGGTCTGAATACTCCCCAAAAGAGATCACAAATAATTAGCATTTTGAAAAAAATATATGTTTCCTTCAAGAGACTCATTTTAAAGAAGGTTGTATTCCTAATCTATATATTCATTTTGCATTGTCTTGTTTCCTGTACACCTTCCGTGACATTATAAGCCGCCAAAACCGTCTCAAGCATGGATCCGGTTTCACTTTTGACTGAACGTTTCCAGGGTCTTTCATTGGAGGTAGCTGATCTCCGTAAGACTCTTTCTCAGTTTCTAGTAACCGGTTCAGCTTGCGTTCATGGAGTTTGTTATGAGCCTAAGATCTCGCTCCCGGATACGTTCTCCGGGGGTAGTGAGAATTTTGTGTGTTTCAGAGAGGCTTGCAAACTCCATTTTCGCCTTCTTCCCCATTCCTCTGGTGATGAGGAATGGAGGGTGGGGATCATTATATCGCTGCTCAGGGGTAACGTTCAGTCGTGGGCCTTTTCGCTGCCGGTGGGGGCACGGCCCCTCCGTTCAGTGGATGATTTCTTTTTAGCCCTGGGTCAGATATATGATGATCTGGATCGTGTTGCTTTGGCTGAGTCTAGACTACGTCTGTTATGCCAGGGTAAACAATCCGCAGAGATATACTGCTCAGAATTTCGGAGATGGGCAGCTGATACTGGTTGGAATGATGCTGCACTCCGAAGTCAATTTTGCCATGGTCTTTCAGAGGGATTGAAAGATGCATTTGCCTTTCATGAGAGGCCTATCTCCTTGGACTGTGCCGTTTGTATTGACAGGCCGTTCGTATTGACAGGCGTCTTAGAGAGAGAGGAGAGATCTCTCCTTCCTGTCATACTCAGTCCCAGGACAGTGCAGCGGTCTCATTCTATGCGCAGGGGTCTCAGTCGCTGTCAGCCCCTTCTGAGCAGGAGCCCATGCAGCTGGGGTTGATTGCCTCTGACAATAGAAGATTCAGCCCGCATGGGAAGGTTTGTTTTTGTTGTGGAGGTATAAATCATTTGGCAAATGTTTGTCCCTCTAGGAGATTCAGGCAGTTTTCTGGGAGTAATAAAGAAACAAAAAGGAAAAAATGTTCCATCTGTTACTATTGGCAGGGTTGAGGCGGAAATTGAAGGTTTTCCGTTTGCTTGTAGTTCCCGTTTTGTCCTGCCTGCCAGGGTGGCGCTAGAGAGCAAGAACATTTTTTGTGAGATTTTTGTAGATAGTGGAGCAGCTGTCAATCTCATTGATAATCATTTTGCGATAACTCATGGTTTCCAGGTGTGCACTTTGGGAAAGGATATTCCTGTTTTTGCTATTGATTCCGCTCCACTTTCTCAGAAATCATTAAAGGGCATAGTTCACAATATTCGCTTAATTGTGAGTGATGCTCATGTTGAGGATGTGTCATGTTTCGTCCTTAGCGGATTACCTAAACATAACCCCACCATTGATTGGCAAGCGAGGCAAATAAATGGTCGGAGTGACTTTTGCAGAGAGAATTAGCTCACGACATCTGTTTCTAAAGGTTTCTACTAAGACTGTACCATCTTTTCTCTCAGAATTTTCGGATGTCTTCTCTGAGAGTGGAGTTCAGGATTTGCCCCTGCACAGGGAGTACGATTGCCCTATTAATCTCATCCCAGGCGCCAAGCTGCCTAAATCTCGTTTATACAACCTCTCCCAACCTGAAAGGGTCGCTATGCGTGCTTATATCTCTGAGAAAAGGACACATACGACCCTCGAAGTCACCTGTTGCCGCTAAAGAAAAAAGATGGTTCTTTAAGACCTTGTCTGGATTTCAGGGAGCTGAACAGTATCACTATTCGTGACCCTTATCCGCTTCCTCTGATCCCGGACCTGTTTAACCAGATTGTTGGGGCTAAAGTCTTTTCCAAGTTAGATCTAAGAGGGGCATACAACCTGGTCAGAGAAGGAGACGAATGGAAGACGGCCTTCAATACCCCTGAGGGCCATTTTGAGAATTTGGTTATGCCTTTTGGTTTGATGAATGCCCCAGCCGTTTTTCAGCATTTCGTGAACAGCATTTTTTATCATTTAATGGGAAAATTTGTATTAGTGTATTTGGATGATATTTTGATTTTTTCTCCTGATTTCAAAACTCATAAGGAACACTTACGTCAGGTCTTGCTCATCCTGCGGGAGAATAAATGATACGCGAAACTGGAAAAATGTGTGTTTGCGGTTCCAGAAATTCAATTTCTGGGGTTTCATCTCTCCGCTTCTGGTTTTCGCATGGACCCCGAGAAGGTCCGCGCTGTGCTTGAGTGGGAGCTTCCTGAGAATCAGAAGGCGCTGATGCGTTTTTTGGGCTTTGCCAATTATTACAGGAAGTTTATTTTGAATTATTCCTCTATTGTTAAACCACTCACTGATATGACCAGAAAGGGGGTAGATTTTTCTTCCTGGTCGGTAGAGGCGCGTAAGGCCTTTTCTAATATCAAGGAGAGTTTTGCTTCCGCTCCCATCTTGGTACAACCTGATATTTCTCTACCCTTCATAGTTGAGGTTGATGCTTCTGAGGTGGGTGTGGGTGCGGTCTTGTCTCAGGGTTCCTCTCCTGCCAAATGGCGACCGTGTGCCTTTTTCTCGAAGAAACTCTCCTCCGCAGAGAGAAATTACGATGTGGGAGATAGGGAATTGTTGGCCATCAAGTTGGCTTTTGAGGAATGGCGCCATTGGCTAGAGGGAGCCAGACACCCTATTACCGTGTTTACTGACCATAAAAATCTGGCCTACTTGGAGTCAGCCAAGCGTCTGAACCCGAGACAGGCCAGATGGTCTTTGTTCTTTTCAAGGTTTAATTTTGTTGTCACGTTCCGCCCTGGGGTTAAGAATGTGAAGGCAGATGCCTTGTTTTCCGGGAGGTGGGAATTTTGAAGACCCGGGTCCCATTTTGGCTGAAGGTGTGGTGGTCTCTGCTCTTTTCCCTGAATTGGAGGCAGAGGTGCAGGCAGCCCAGTCAGAGGCTCCTGATATTTGTCCTCCTGGGAGGTTGTTTGTGCCTCTCGCTTTAAGACACAATATTTTTAAGGAACACCACGATACGGTCCTTGCTGGGCACCCGGGAGCAAGAGCCACAGTGGATCTCATCGCTCAGAGATTCTGGTGGCCTGCGCTTCGTAAGTCGGTTGAGGGTTTTGTGGCAGCCTGCGAGACTTGCGCTCGTGCCAAAGTCCCTCATTCACGACCATCAGGTCCTCTCCTTCCCTTACCCATTCCTTCCCGTCCTTGGACACATCTGTCCATGGACTTCATAACGGACCTGCCTCGTTCCTCGGGGAAGACTGTGATTCTGGTGGTGGTGGACCGTTTTAGCAAAATGGTGCATTTCATCCCTTTTCCTGGTTTGCCCAATGCTAAGACGCTGGCGCAGGCATTTATTGATCACATTGTCAAATTGCATGGTATTCCTTCAGACATAGTCTCTGATAGGGGCACACAGTTTGTTTCCAGATTCTGGAAGGCTTTCTGTTCTCGCTTGGGGGTTCGGTTGTCATTCTCTTCTGCTTTCCACCCGCAGTCGAATGGCCAGACAGAGCGGGTCAATCAGAATCTGGAGACGTATCTGCGCTGTATTGTGGCGGAGAATCAGGAGGATTGGTGTTCTTTTTTGTCCCTTGCTGAGTTTGCTTTAAATAACCGTCGTCAGGAGTCCTCTGATAAGTCACCATTTTTTGGTGCATATGGGTTTCATCCGCAGTTTGGGACTTTCTCGGGAGAGGGGTCTTCTGGTTTACCTGATGAGGACAGATTCTCCTCGTCTTTGTCTTCTATTTGGCAAAAGATTCAGGATAATCTAGTGAGAGATATAAGCGTGTGGCAGATAAGAGACGTGTGCCTGGTCCGGACCTGAATATTGGTGATCTGGTGTGGTTGTCTACCAAGAATATCAAATTGAAGGTTCCCTCCTGGAAGTTGGGTCCTAGGTTTATTGGGCCTTACAAAATCCTGTCTGTCATCAATCCTGTTGCCTACCGTCTTGATCTTCCTCAGACTTGGAAGATCCATAATGTTTTTCATAAGTCCTTATTGAAACCTTATGTTCAACCCATTGTACCCTCGCCTTTGCCTCCTCCTCCGATTATGGTTGATGGGAATCTTGAATTTCAGGTCTCTAGGATTGTGGATTCTCGTCTTGTCCGCGGTTCTCTCCAGTACCTTGTTCATTGGGAGGGTTATGGTCCTGAGGAGAGGATGTGGGTCCCAGTGACGGACATTAAGGCCACTCGTCTCATCAGGGCTTTCCATAGGTCCCATCCTGAGAAGGTGGGCTCTGAGTGTCCGGAGTCCACTCGTAGAGGGAGGGGTACTGTCACAACCAGACAGCTGAGAAGCTCTTACAGAAGCCTTTCAGAACCTCCTCCTTGAGTTTTCTTTGTTCTGAATTTCAGTTCCTTATCTCGTTAGCCTCTCTCAGCTGTCATGTAGTTGGACTGATTGCATCCCTTTAAATTTCTCCCCATAATGCATTAGTGTGCGGCTTATACAACTTCCTGGAGTGTGTGTGCGCATGCTGATCCTATTTTCCTGCCTTCTACAAGATAGTGCTGTACATTTATTTGTGATTTTCTGTTTGCTGGATCCCAGGTGACCCTGACTCCCTCCGTGTCTAGTGTAGGGAGCCGGTGGTCGTGTCCCTTCACTATTGTAGGGTGTTCAGGTGGTACGTGGATATGCGATCATCCACCATTGGGATTTTTGCATAGGCTGAGCAGACAGGGAGAGAGCCAGGTCTGATGCAGGGGTCTCCCTTTTGTTCCTTAGTTTTGGATCCAGTGAGTCATATATTCATTTTGCATTGTCTTGTTTCCTGTACACCTTCCGTGACACCTGCTCAAAGACATTCAGACCCAACTGAAATCCTACCACATCCCATATGTCTCTTGGATGGGACGCAAAAATCTATTAAAAACCTTCATCATGCCTAAGTTACTTTATGGGATGCAAATGTGACCTAATTTTCTCCCTAGTTCCTTTTTTTATTCAGATAAGAAGGATGTTCACTACCTTCTTCTGGAATGGGAGGAGACTCAGGATAGCATACCACAAATTAATACTCAAGAAAGAACATTGGGGTTTTGGGGGTTAGTTCTGTCATACTATAGAGCGATCCACCTTAAAAGATGGCTGCAAATTCATATACCCAAATACAGAAAATTAGGCAATGAGCTAGAACTACTACATCTCACCCATAGGCAACGGGCTGCGTTATGGGATATCGACCCTAGCTCACTAGAGGATAACCCCTCTTGAAGGGAACAGCTTCGGTGCTGAAGAAGCTAAACAAAGAACATAGCCTACTATGTGACCCATCACTGAAAATGCCAGCTAACCTCATCCCTTTTTGGGTGAGACCTAGTGTAAAAGACCTTGCTCCAGTCTGGGACAAATTTAAGATTTTCACAGTCAAGGAATTAATGAGGGGAATAACTAAAACAATAGAAGAGGCACATCCTATACTCTCTGCTTTTAAGAGCAATAACTTTTTGGAAGCAGCTGAGATAGATGCCACAGGAAAGCTACTGATAAAAAGAATTGGGGAAGACAGAAATAAAACATGGTTTGAAAAACTAATGCATATGGAATTTACCCCAAGAAAGCTGATATTGCAATTTTACCTCTCATTACTGACACCCAAGAATAAAGTTACTCCACAATATGTGCACGCATGGGCCTCAGAATTAGGAAGGTCTTTCTCAGAAACTGACATTATGCGTATGCATGCGCACTCTCACGGGTTCTCTAGATGTGCCAGGGTACAGGAGCACTCCTACAAGGTCCTGACACAATGGTATAAAACGCCTAGGCTGTTGTTTTTAAAGGGTCTGCCAGACTCCGACAAATTATGGAGATGTAGGTCTGGAGAGGGCTCGCTGGGTCATATATTCTGGTTTTGTCCAAAGTTAAGACCTTTTTGGGACTCTATTACAAGCTATTATAATTAATATGGAAAATTTCAGCCCG
Organism: Bufo gargarizans; assembly: GCF_014858855.1. Taxonomy (NCBI): domain Eukaryota; kingdom Metazoa; phylum Chordata; class Amphibia; order Anura; family Bufonidae; genus Bufo; species Bufo gargarizans. The sequence goes on along the minus strand of NC_058082.1, from coordinate 120,653,973 downwards.
CACAACCCCTAGCAGGTGCAGATTGCTATGGCGAAATAGAGATATAAATGTAAAAACACAAAATGCAATCGCACACTGCAACCAGCACTCTGCCCTGCCTTTATGCTGGATGTTGAATAAGGCATTGGTGTACATTTTGGCCAAAGCGTAATAAGCCACTCACCGCGTCAAGGTTGCCTTCATGAGTGGTCCCTAACACTAGTTCCTACCTTTTATGGGCCATGACAGCCACATAAAGTCCAGGGAGCGCAGGTACAGCATGCATGCCAAGCACACTCTGCTTTTAACCCCGTCAGGTGCCATTACAGCTTTCATCGGATCCAGGGATGCAAGTACTCACATGCATGCTGAGCCCACTTTATACTTCTCCTGGAGCCTAATGGCTACTGGTAGGTGCTGTATAAGCAGACTCAGTTTTATACTGACTTTAAAACCAGCCTCCAGGGGGCAGATTAACTGGACAGGTGTGCTTGACTGCTTGGAGATCGCCACGCCTCCAATACGTACTACAAAGAGAAAAATATGGAAAATTTCAGCCCGCACAACCCCTAGCAGGTGCAGATTGCTATGGCGAAATAGAGATATAAATGTAAAAACACAAAATGCAATCGCACACTGCAACCAGCACTCTGCCCTGCCTTTATGCTGGATGTTGAATAAGGCATTGGTGTACATTTTGGCCAAAGCGTAATAAGCCACTCACCGCGTCAAGGTTGCCTTCATGAGTGGTCCCTAACACTAGTTCCTACCTTTTATGGGCCATGACAGTCTGTCTAAAGTCTGTCTAAAGTCAGTATAAAACTGAGTCTGCTTATACAGCACCTACCAGTAGCCATTAGGCTCCAGGAGAAGTATAAAGTGGGCTCAGCATGCATGTGAGTACTTGCATCCCTGGATCCGATGAAAGCTGTAATGGCACCGGACGGGGTTAAAAGCAGAGTGTGCTTGGCATGCATGCTGTACCTGCGCTCCCTGGACTTTATGTGGCTGTCATGGCCCATAAAAGGTAGGAACTAGTGTTAGGGACCACTCATGAAGGCAACCTTGACGCGGTGAGTGGCTTATTACGCTTTGGCCAAAATGTACACCAATGCCTTATTCAACATCCAGCATAAAGGCAGGGCAGAGTGCTGGTTGCAGTGTGCGATTGCATTTTGTGTTATTATAATTAATAGTTTAAGAGTCACACCTGTAACCGTGACCCTGGAGATGGTCCTTCTCTGTCTTACCACTAAAGCTTGGCAGCCCTCCAAGAGGAACATATCTACTCACTTAATACAAGCAGCTAGGCTCCTGATTCCACTGAAATGAATGAGTGAGGACCCTCCCACTGTGGAACAGTGGCATAATAAGGTGGACCAGGTGTGCCGATTGGAGGAGCTGGCAAGTTGGGAGGAAAGGAGACATGAGGGTTTCCAAAAATGGTGGAGCCCATGGATGGCATATAGAACACACCTTTCCCCTAGGGATGCATTATTGGACGAGTAGCATGGTAGCAAAAGAGATTAACTCATGGGGGTAGTGCGCTGGGATCATCTCCAGCTTGGAAAATGTATCAAAAGTGACTCACACCTGTATTTCGCGCGCGTTACGCAAATATTACATTGCCGATTTTTCGCAATCAAGATTTCCAATTCTTGAATTTGCAAATATATGATGAAATTTTTGCCAAAATATTCATAAAAATATTGCGAATTCGAATTGTAAGCTTTGGGGTCTTTAAGCTCCGCGAGACAAGTGCGAAAAACCGTGTCAGTAAAGCAAAGGGTCTTTATTGGTGACCAAACAAAACAAAATAAAGCTTTTCTTCAGCATCCAAACCGTCACAACAAAAGTCCTGCTTGTTTCCAGCATAAATTAGGAAAACAGTCTTTCTTCAGAAAAACAACCAAAAGAAAGGCACATACATTTTTAGTAGAGGTCCTTCAGACCTTCCCTGCAGACACAGCTTCCCTTCCAAACTACTCAAAAGTCCTCTCTGAGCAGCTATCAGACTTCCATCTTATCCTCACAGGTGCACTCTCCCAACCCACACCCTCCAGCATCACTTCCTGCTTTAATGGGTGGTTGTCTGTGAGATCTTAACCCCTTGTGCGCTGGCTTCCAGGGTTTAGGAGTGGAGGCTTCATCCCACCCAAATAACACTTTGGAGCCTCCAAAATTCCAGGCCCCAAACTCCTTTACTAAGATAGAGAAGACTGCGAGCCAGTCCTCTCTGAATTAGCGCCTGCCTGGAACTTTTCACCCACTTTTGGGTGACCCCCTGAACCTTCTACCTCTATTTAAATGGACCATAGTGCAAACAGTGGTGCCGTATAGCACCCGTCCAGGACCCACCCCCGGTGTCCTGTACATATCCCCCCCCTCTGCCTCAACGCGGAGGTGTTGGAGGCAACAGTAGACACCATACAATGGACTCGGGAGAGGGCATCGGCATTCTGATGCTGTCTCCCGGGTCTGTGCTCTACCATGAAATTGAACTCCTGGAGAGAAAGGAACCACCTTGTTACCCTGGCATTGGTGTGTTTATTCTGTCTCATCCAGGTAAGCGGAGCATGGTCTGACACCAAGCGGAACTTTCTGCCCAGGAGGAAATATCGCAGGGAGTCTAGAGCCCATTTGATGGCCAGACACTCCCGCTCTACCACCGCATAGTTTCTTTCACCTGCCGTCAGCTTCCTACTAAGAAAGACCACAGGGTGCTCCTCCCCATTGATTTCCTGAGACAGGACCGCTCCTAAACCCTTCGCTTGAAGCATCTGTCTGTACTACAAAATCTTTTGAAAAATCTGGAGCTACAAGCACCGGATCTTGGCACAAAGCTGTCTTAAGCATTTGAAAAGCCGTCTCGGCCTCGGCGTTCCACTTTATCATCACTGACTTTCTGCCTCTGGTCAGGTCGGTCAGTGGTGCAGCAACAGTGGCAAAGTTGGGGACAAACCTCCTATAATAGCCAACTATGCCCAAAAACGCTCTGACCTGCTTCTTGGTTAGGGGACGGGGCCAGTCCTGTATGGCCTCCACCTTACTCATTTGGGGCTTCACCAGCCCTCTACCCACAATATACCCTAGGTATTTTACTTCCTCCATCCCAATGGCACACTTCTCGGGGTTGATGGTGAACCCTGCTCTTCTTAAGGAGTCTACGACTGCCTGAACCCGGGGAAGGTGGGACTCCCAATCAGTGCTGAAGATGACTATGTCATCTAGGTAGACAGAAGCGTACCGTTGGTGTGGACGCAGAGTTTTGTCCATGGCCCTTTGGAACGTGGCCGGGGCTGAGTGTAGACCAAATGGCATCCTCTTATATTGAAAGTGGCCTTCTGGGGTAGAGAAGGCTGTCTTCTCCCTGGCTTCCTTAGTCAGGGGAATCTGCCAGTACCCTTTTGTGAGGTCTAGCGTGGTAATGTACCTGGCAGGCCCCAACCTTTCAATTAGCTCATCTACTCGTGGCATGGGATATGCGTCGAACTTGGAGACTTCATTAAGCTTTCTGAAGTCGTTGCAGAAGCGGAGGGCGCCGTTGGGCTTGGGTACCAACACAATTGGACTTGACCATTCGCTCTGCGACTCCTCAATGACTCCAAGCTCGAACATTCTTCTAACCTCTTCGGACACTGCCACCCTATGAGCTTCTGGGATACGGTAAGGCTTTAACCTGACTTTTACCTTGGGCTCGGTCACAATGTCATGCTCGATGACGTTGGTGCGACCGGGCAACTCTGAAAACATATCTCTATTTTTTTGTAGAAACTCTTTTGTTTGCTGGGTTTGAGGTCTAGTCAGGGTAGAAGCAACCTGCACCAAGTCGATCCCTGCATGGTCCCCTGACTGTACCCCTACTATCGCTGACACTTGTTCTCTGTCTCTCCAGGGTTTCAACAAATTGATGTGATAGATCTGGTATGGTTTTCTTTTCCCTGGCTGGTGTACCTTGTAGTCCACCTCACCGAATTTCTCTACTACCTCAAATGGGCCCTGCCATTTGGCCAAGAATTTGCTCTCTACCGTGGGTATTAGAACAGCCACCCGGTCTCCTACTTGGAACTGTCTAATTTTAGCCGACCTGTTATACACTCTTCTTTGGGCATCCTGGGCCTTCTGCATGTGCTCCTTCACCAGTGGCATCACCTTAGCCACCCTTTCTCGCATTTGAGAGATATGTTCTACCACCGTTTTGTGTGGTGAGGACTCACTTTCCCATGTCTCTTTTACCAGATCGAGTAACCCCCGGGGCCTTCGTCCATACACTAATTCAAATGGCGAAAAACCTGTGGATGCTTGTGGGACCTCCCGGATAGCAAATAACAGGGCAGGGAGTAACATATCCCAATCCTTCCCATCTTTCTGGACTACTCTTCTCAACATGGACTTTAGGGTTTTATTAAATCTTTCGACTAGGCCATCGGTCTGTGGGTGGTAGACCGACGTCTGCAACTGCTTAATTTGGAACAATTTGCATAAGTCCGCCATTACCTTTGACATAAAAGGGGTACCCTGGTCTGTCAGGATCTCTTTGGGGAACCCAGTTCGTGAGAACATTTGAAACAACTCCCTGGCGATGGCCTTAGAGGAGGCTTTCCTCAAAGGGACAGCTTCTGGATACCTAGTTGCGTAGTCTAGGATGACCAATATATATTGGTGGCCCCGTGCCGACTTTACCAGGGGTCCCACCAGATCCATAGCGATCCGTTCAAACGGGACTTCGATAATCGGCAAGGGCACCAGAGGGTTTCTATAGTGTGGCGCTGGGGCGGTTAACTGGCAAATGGGACAAGACGCACAGTATCTTTTAACCTCGGCCTTCAACCCTGGCCAGTAAAACCGGTCGTTTATCCTGGCCTCTGTTTTCTCCGCCCCCAGGTGTCCTCCCAGTGCATCGTTGTGGGCTAGATCGAGGAGCATCCGCCTATACGGTTGGGGAACCAGTAACTGCTCTATAGTTTCCCCTCGGCTCTCAGCCACTCGATACAGTAAGTCCCCCTTCAACGCAAAGTGAGGGAACCTCTGATCTGCATCTGGCATTTGTGGGACCCCATCAACAACCGAAACCTGCTCTCGAGCATTGACCAAGGCAGGGTCCCGTAATTGGGCGGTACCAAATGCACCTCTGGACACGTCTAGATCTGGATGTACTGGCCTTGAGGATGTTTCCCCTTCATCCTCCTCAACTGGGGAGAGCTCCTCATCATCCTCCCCCAGCATGACTTGTAATGGGAAGACCTCCCCCCTCTCAGAGATCAACCCGGGTTTAAGACCTGGGTCAGGGGCATTATCCTCCACATCAGCATTCCCTGCGACTTCATTATCAATGGTAGGTATTTCTATATCAGAGGGGTGTATTTCAGCTCCGGACCCCTCGGACCCTGTCCCTTCCAGGCCCAGTGCCCCCAGTTCCCCCGGTGGTGCCATTTGCACCTCGTTCCACAGTTCCAGAAATAGTGGACAGTCCCGCCCCACTATGATGTCATGAATTAAACTGTTTACCACCCCGACCTCCTGTGTAACTGAGGCACGGCCATAAGAGACAGTCACCGGAACCAAGGGGTACTCCTTGGTATCCCCATGAATGCATACCACCCGAAGAGTTTTAGTCACTGGTCTAAGCCTCCCAAGTACCCTGGCATGTACTAATGTTACCATGCTACCGGAGTCCAGGAGAGCCCTGGCAGGAAGGTGGTTCACCCACACTTCACACTCAAACCGTCCTGCAGCCAGGTCAAGATGAGTGGTACACACACTTCGCACATAGAAGGAGCTTCTCCGACCGGTTCCGCACTCCATAGGCTCCTCCTGCAGTGGGCATTGTGCCCGGGTATGCCCCCAGGACCGACATCGCCAACATTGTATGTCTCCCATCTTTGGTACAGGAACCGACCTCCGTGGTTCTAGGGCAGATGGTGTAAACCTGCGGATGCCAACATCTGGCAAGGCTTCTCTCCTCAGGTTGGTGGCTGGTCTGGGTGTCCTTGGCGTGGGTTCTCGACGCTTGGCAGGCCCAAGCAGGTCCTCCACCACGGTATACAGTTCAACCAGCTCGATCAGCTGGTCAGCATTAGTAGGGTTTCCATGGCTTACCCAGCGCTGTAGGTCATCTTGTAGGGACCGTAGGTACCGGTCCATCACCACTCGTTCCACCATTTGTGGACCTGACAACTTTTCTGGCTGCAGCCATTTTTTAACTAACTGAATTAGTTCATGCATCTGGGACCTGGGTGGTTGGTCTGATTTGTACCGCCAGCGATGCACCCTCTGGGCCCGGACAGCTGTGGTCACTCCCAGGCGGGCCAGGATTTCAGCTTTTAAACGTTCATAGTCTTTGATGTGCTCAGCTGGGAGGTCAAAATAGGCCTTTTGCGGGTCACCAGTGAGAAAAGGCGATATAATGCCGGCCCATTGGTCCCGGGGCCACGCTTCTCTCTCTGCTATCCTTTCAAAGGTGGTAAGAAAGGCTTCCACGTCATCGCTGGGTGTTAGTTTCTGCAAAAAATGGCTGGCTCTAACAGACACTGGGTTGCTAACGGCAACGACCGCTTGCGCTTGTCCCTGAGCCAGCTGCTGTACGGCCTCCTGCAAGGCAGCCACCTGTGCTTGAGTGGACTCCTGCTGGGCCGTAAGCTGGGCGGATAGCAGCCGTGTATTTTCCTGCTGCGCAGCTATAGCCTGTGCCAGGGCCTGCTGCTGCTGAGCCATTGCTTCCTCATGGCGACGGTTTGACTCTGCTGACGCTTGCTGCTGGGCCACAGTGGCTTGTGCCAAAGCCTTAACGACCTCCTCCATGCCTTTGTCTGCTGTTTGTAACGCCTGGGCTGACTTTACCCACGACATGCCATAAGTATACTGTCTCTTTAAATGTCAGTTTTAAACGGTTTTTTTGCGCCTGCAAATGCACTCTGCCCGCATTCACCACCAGTTGTAAGCTTTGGGGTCTTTAAGCTCCGCGAGACAAGTGCGAAAAACCGTGTCAGTAAAGCAAAGGGTCTTTATTGGTGACCAAACAAAACAAAATAAAGCTTTTCTTCAGCATCCAAACCGTCACAACAAAAGTCCTGCTTGTTTCCAGCATAAATTAGGAAAACAGTCTTTCTTCAGAAAAACAACCAAAAGAAAGGCACATACGTTTTTAGTAGAGGTCCTTCAGACCTTCCCTGCAGACACAGCTTCCCTTCCAAACTACTCAAAAGTCCTCTCTGAGCAGCTATCAGACTTCCATCTTATCCTCACAGGTGCACTCTCCCAACCCACACCCTCCAGCATCACTTCCTGCTTTAATGGGTGGTTGTCTGTGAGATCTTAACCCCTTGTGCGCTGGCTTCCAGGGTTTAGGAGTGGAGGCTTCATCCCACCCAAATAACACTTTGGAGCCTCCAAAATTCCAGGCCCCAAACTCCTTTACTAAGATAGACAAGACTGCGAGCCAGTCCTCTCTGAATTAGCGCCTGCCTGGAACTTTTCACCCACTTTTGGGTGACCCCCTGAACCTTCTACCTCTATTTAAATGGACCATAGTCCAAACAGTGGTGCCGTATAGCACCCGTCCAGGACCCACCCCCGGTGTCCTGTACAGAATATAGACCCTGCCGCTCATCACTAATCTATATTATGGAAATCTGTTAGTTGGCTTGATGGCAGTTAGGATTGTTACTTGGAATGTGCGAGGCCTCAGGGATAAGAATTAAAGACAGGCGGTTTATGACCAGATCCAGAGATACCTACTAGCGATTTTCTGCTTGAGACGCATGCGACCGAGGAGTCGGTTTTGCGACTCGGTAGGGGATGGGCTGTGCAGACTTATTATTCTACTTTTACGAGTTATTCCAGAGGAGTTATAGTTCTGATCCACAAGGGGATTGATTTTGTCTGCGAGGCATCCTCTATCGATAAGCAGGGGAGGTTTGTTTTTCTTTATGGGAAACTCTCTGGAAGATTGTGTATTCTGGCCTTTGTTTACATTCCGCCCCCTTTTTCTTTATATGTACTTAATTGTTTATTACCTTTGTGGATCAGTGACCTGAATGTCCCTCGCTAGTGATTGGGGACTTTAATTGTGTTATAAATCCAGATATACAGGTGAAACTCGAAAAATTAGAACATCGTGCACAAGACCATTTATTTCAGTAATGCAACTTAAAAAGAATTGCATTAATGCAGCTTAAAATTAAAATTTTGTGAAAAGTTTAAATATTCTAGGCTCAAAGTGTCAAACTCTAGTCAGCTAATTAATCCATACCCCCTGAGCAAATGGGATCTGAGATCGTGACTTTGGGGTTTCATAAGCTGTAAGCCATAATCATCCAAATTATAACAAATAAAGGCTTGAAATATCTCACTTTGCATGTAATGAGTTTATCTCATATGTTAGTTTCACCTTTTAAGTTGCATTACTGAAATAAATTAACTTTGCACAATATTTTTACTTTTCGAGTTTCACCTGTAGATAGGATTTCTTTGGGGGGGAGATACTTCTACTCCAGCCCAAGGGTCCCCTTTGGCATGCTTTTGTTTGGAAGCAGGCTATGTAGATGTATGGGGTTGGGCTGGAAAAGGGAAAAGAGCTTATTCCTGTATAAGTAAATCTGGAAATTCCATGTCTAGTATAGACCTGGCCTTGATAACCAAAAACCATCTTAGATTTATTAAATCGATGAAATATGAGGCCAGGTCGCTATCCGATCATGTACCCATATCTCTTGAATTAATCATGAGGGATAATGATCATAAAGTAAGACCTTTATTTAGATTTAACCCCGATTGGATTTCTATAATCGATAAGGATATTGATGAACTGGTGAAACAGGAGGTGGGATACTTTTGGGATAGTAATGAGAATACAGCTAGGCTCCAGCTGGTATGGGACGCATTTAAGACCTTTATGAGGGGAATTTTTGTAAGTAACATTTCCAATCTTAAAAAGGCATACAGTAAGAAGGAGGGGGGGGGGGGGGGTTAAAAGAAGTAGCGTTAGTTGCTATGAATGAGTTCTCTAGGAATAAACTCCAGGAAATAGGGAAAATATGCAGAATGCAAGTCAGGTGTATGCTGACTTTCTCTTGGAAAGGCTCAACAGAGACTTTTTTTTAAGGGACAAAAATATTTTTCTGAAGCGGGGAGACCAGGGAAACTTTTGGCGAGGGTGATCTCTAATCAAGAACAAAAAAAGAGATAGTCAGTATTCGATCATCTGAGGGTATAATTATTGAAGAACAAGAGCGTATAAAGGGAACTTTTTTTAAGCATTTTTCGGAACTATATTGTCCAGATAAGGCTATAACAAATGAAGAGATTAATTCATATTTGGATTCTATTTCTCTCCCAGTTCTTACTGATACTTAGAGGGAGCTTCTAGAATTAGACCCTTCTCTAGAGGAGTTAGAGGCTGCACTGAAGGCATGTTCAGGAAATTCTTCCCTTGGGTCAGAGGGACTCCCATATGATTTTTATCGTAAATATGGGGATATTATTCTCCCTCATTTATTGATGGTGTTTTTAAAATCATTAGAGTAGGGTAGCCTTCCAGAATCAATGCAAAGAAAAAAAAAGGAGGAGTAAACTGCACGGGTAATTAGGGAAAGGTAGATGGGGGATGGAAGATGAGGCGCCAAGGGATAAGCACAAAAATGGTGTTGGAAAATAAAAGTAGGGCTGGAAAATAAAATAGCAAACAGAGATGTAAAGATGAGTATAGTGGGAATATTAGGCAGCTCCCCAAGCCAATAGAAGAAAGAAGTCAGTACCTTCTTATAGACTGATATATAAATGAAAATTTGTGGGTTGGCAGAGTATCTCAGGGTTCCTGATAATACCCAGGGGGTGCCACATAAACTCCAATATTCTCTATTGAGTTTTAGAAGATATTTCTATTAAGTAATAACAGAGTGTCGCACTTACTTCACAAGGGAGTAGGGCATAGGATAAAGCTCAAGACACCTATACCTTCACCTATTCCCACCGAGATCGCTTTGCAAGATGTAACAGTGGCTTCCTGGTCCCCAAAGAGATGACACCGGGGCTCCAAGATAAAAAGGAAGTCTTTTATTGGTTCAGCTCGACGCGTTTCAGGAATATTCCCTTTCTCAAGAGCATATACATACAGCAAAATAGGACAAACTTATATAGGGGAATAAAAGCACATGGTATGGGGTCATCACCTGGAGGGGAGGGGAGTAGTGGCCGAAAATGATGTAATTTCCTGTATGCTATTGTATTTGATAGAAATAATAATAATAAAACCAATGGTGTTATAATAGCTCTTTTTCAAATAAAAGTGAATAAATAATAAAGCTTTGCGTGGATATTGATTGTATATATCTTTACTTAAGTACATGTGGGCAATCCATAACAAATAAAAAAAACTGAAGTGGGCATGTGCCACATTCCACGGTGGAACGCAGCAGGAATCCAGGATGGACTTCCCGCTATGCGTTCCACGGTGGAACGCAACACAGGACCAATAATGTGGGGAGAGAGAAAACTTGGAGAATTGGACACCGATGCACTCAATCGTGGAGCGCATGGGGGGAGCTACAATCCAGGGACTGACAGAGTCCGTGAACGCCCACAGTTCGATCCAAAATTCCATTACCACTCTGTCCACAAGAGAATATTAGACACTTTTACAGCCCACTTCGGAACCAATTGCAAAAAAAAAAAAAAGACCAAGCACAGAAGAAGGGGCTGGGGGATGGGGGGGGGGGAGTAAGAAGTAAACGACCCTGCGAGCAAAAAAAGTGTGTCCACTATATTCCAACGTTTAGACAATGCATCGGATTATTTGAGATCTAAATGCATTTTTAATCTTTCAGAATATATTCTGAAAAGAGAGGAAATAGAAATATTAAGTAGAGGTCTATCATTTTGCCCCAATAACAACCCAGACCTTTTCGAACTTTTTGTAGATCTCAATCAATATATACGAAAATTAACTCTGCAACACCATTTTGTTACTAAACCAAATGGTCACTCAATACCTCCCATTGCTACACCAACTGAGGAGGATGCCGACAATTGACAATCTAGTCAACAAACTCTTTCTTACACCCACACATTCATCCCTCAAATGCAAATCCAACTTCTATCCACTGGAGAGTAGAGGGTCCCATATTGAGACCTTCTACAACTAGGCGTTTGACAGGGTGTAGTGGGGATTCCTTTGGGAAGGATGGGATTTGGTACTAGATTTATAAATTTGGTTAATATTCTTTATAAGTCCCCTACTGCAAGATTGAATATTAATGGGAGCCTGACGGAGAGCCTCCCTCTGAGTAGAGGTACCTGTCAGGGTTGTCCACTCTCCCCATTGTTATTCGATATTTATATTGAGCCCCTTGCTGCTAGTAGGCAGGACCCTGGGATTGAGGGGTTTGGGATATTAGGATTAGAGGACCGTATTTCTTTATACGCAGATGATGTGTTGTTTTTTTATAAATCATACTACCGGTAATACCTCAGTTCCTGAACGTATTGATATAGTTAATACTTTTGGTGCAGTTTCAGGTTTTGATATTAACTGGTCGAAGACGGATGTTTATGCCTGTGGATATACCTGATTATTCTATCAAGGGGACCTTGAGTTTACTAATGATTTTTGATTCAATTCAATACTTGGGTATGATTATATCCCCTAAAGTTGAAGATTTCTTACATCTAAATCTGATCCCATTGATAAGTAAGTTGAGGTCAAAAGTGACTATGGCTTAGACTTTATTTATCTAGACCTGAAAGAATATCCCTGGTTAACATGTTGATATTACCCCAACTCCTCTATATTCTTCGAAATTCCCCAGGGTGGATTGAGGATAAATTCTTTAATTTAAATGAGAGAATTATTAATGATCTGCTGTGGGGAAGAAAGCGGGTGAGGCTTAAATTGGAATATCTTTATAAGCCGATGGAACAGGAATTGTTTAACCTTCCCTATTTTAAGGGCTATTTTATAGCTTCACAGCTATAGCTTTATAACCACTGGGAGGAAAGTCCACTTTGTAGGAATTTGTTAAGTAGATCTACATATGATAATATGTTTACATTATTAGAGTCTGGGTTATTATCTAGAGTTCAACAGGATTATAGGGATTCTAGCAAGCTATTTGTCAAGACGTGGAGCACGATTAGAGGTTGGTTGGGAATAAGGGGATGTGACCATTGTACGCCCCTCTGGCATAATTATTATTTACAGGAGTTGGAGTTTAGCTGAAGATAAATACTAGCAAAAAAACTATATTCTTTATGTTGCACAAGTGGTGAGTAATGGAGATATACTTTTTTGGGGAATTGACACAAAGAGAGCATATAATTAATTTATCTTGGTTTAGATATTTACAGTTACATTTGGCACTTTCCAGTGTAAAAGGGAAATTTTTGTTACAGATAGATACTTGTACACTTTTGAATGATTTTATGGGAAATTTGGGGCAGAAGTTTAAAATTTCACAATTATATAAATTGCTTCTGGAAGCACTATTTAACAATAGACGTCTTCCCGGACAAAAGTTTTGGAAATCTGTTTCCAGGATCCAACCAGATGATTGGGGGAAAATAATGATTAATTTAAGGTTAGTGTCACAAAATGTTAATCATGTTTTGGTTTAATTTAATATTATACATAGATTATACACTGCCTGTCCAAAAAAAAAGCCGCAACCTGGATTTAACTAAGCAAATAGTTATAAGCCTCCTATTGGAAAATTACTGCATGGGCGATTATCTTTCAGCTGGCAATACGTTTTTTAACCCCAACTGGTGCAATGTGTTGCTTCTCATTACTTACCATGTCGAAAGACACATCTCGTGGTCGTGGAAAAGATGTTAGTCTGTTTGAGAAGGGTCAAATCATTGACATGCATCGAGAAAACATCTAAGGAGATTGCAGAAACTACTAAAATTGGGTTATGAACTGGCCAACGCATTTTTAAAAACTGAAAGGATATTGGGTACCCATCGTATTCAAGGAAGAAATGTGGCGGGAAAAAAATCCTGAATGATCGTGATCAGCGATCACTTAAACATTTGGTGAAATCAAATCAAAGAAAAACAACAGTAGAACTCAGGGCTATGTTTAATACTGAAAGTAAGAGCATTTCCACATGCACAATGCGAAGGGAACTCAAGGGATTGAGACTGAAAAGCTGTGTAGCCGTAAGAAAACCACTAATCAGTGAGGCAAACCAGACAAAAAGGCTTCAATTTGCTAGGAAGCATAAAGATTGGACTCTAGAGCAATGGAAGAAGGTCATGTGGTCTGATGAGTCCAGATTTACCCTGTTCCAGAGTGATGGGCGCATCAGGGTAAGAAGAGAGGCAGATGAAGTGATGCACCCATCATGCCTAGTGCCTACTGTACAAGCCTGTGGGGGCAGTGCTATGATATGGGGTTGCTGCAGTTGGTCAGGTCTAGTTTCAGCAACAGTATATGCTCCAAGAATGAGGTCAGCTGACTACCTGAACATACTGAATGACCAGGTTATTCCATAAATGGATTTTTTCTTCCCTGATGGCACAGGCATATTCCAAGATGACAATGCCAGGATTCATCGGGCTCAAATTGTGAAAGGGTGGTTCAAGGAGCATGAGACATCATTTTCACACATGGATTGTCCACCACAGAGTCCAGACCTTAACCTCATTGAGAATCTTTGGGATGTGCTGGAGAAGGCTTTGCACAGCGGTCAGACTCTACCATCATCAATGCAAGATCTTGGTGAAAAATTAATGCAACACTGGATGGAAATAAATCTTGTGACATTGCATAAACTTATTGAAACACTGCCACAGTGAATGCCAGCCGTAATCAAAGCTAAAGGCAGTCCAACAAAATATTAGAGTGTGTGACTTTTTTTTGGGGGTGGCGAGTTTTTTTGCGACATGCAGTGTATGTTACACCAGTATGGCTCAATAAATGTGGGTTGAGAAATACGTCTAATTGTCCACTGTGTGATTCACTTGGGGCTGACTATTTACATATGTTGTGGTTCTGTACACAACTAACAGAATATTGGGAGGCAATAGCTAAACTTATTGCCCAGAAACTGAAAATAGTAATTTCATATACGGTGCAATGTTGGATTCTGGGGGATATTTCCCAAATCATTTGTGATAAGTATAAATGATTCCTTTTGATTAAAATACTCCTCTTTTGCAAGACTCTTAATTACGCAAGGTTGGTTTTCACGAAATACTCCTAATGTGTATACATGGTTAAATTTGGTCAATAAGATTAAGAAATATGAAAGAATCTTATATAGACAAAGAAACATTGAGGAGAAATTGAATAGTATATGGGGTATTTGGAAGTCTTAAGTCTTCATGCCCTTACCCCACTGTTATCCCCTTTTCCGTCTTGGTTGACGGTGGGGATAGGAGATGCATCGCAAGGAAGGGGGAGGGAAAGGGGGAATTTTGCGGTAAAAAAGAGAAATGCAATAATGTTGACGATTATTATCTTGTTTTTTTGTCAATACAAATTTTTTTTTTTAAAAGGACATTGTTTGCAAAAACACCCAAAAAATGCCACATCTGCAAGCAGATAATTTAGGATTTTTACAGCCCAAAAAATGCCAGTGCAGATTTATGTTGATCATTTCTCAAGTTAAAGGACATCTGTCAGCAGATTTGTACCTATGACACTGGCTGACCTGTTCCATGTGCACTTGACAGCTGAAGGCATCTGTGTTGGTCCCATGTTCATATGTGTCCACATTGCTGGGAAAAATTACGTTTTATATAAGTGCAAATGAGCATCTCTGCCATTACTCCTAGAGGCTCTTCTCTCTCTCTGTAACTGCCACGCCCTCTTCACTTTGATTGACAGGGCCAGGCATTACAATGTTTTCTCTGGCTGGTCCTGTCAATCAAAGTGAAGAGGGCGTGGCAGTTACAGAGAGAGAAGAGCCTCTAGGTGCAATGGCAACGCCCCTGTTGCTCCTAGAGGCTCATTTGCATATATTAAAACATCATTTTTCTCAGCAATGTGGGCACATATGAACATGGGACCAACACAGATGCCTTCAGCTGCCAAGTGCACAGGTAAAAGGTCAGCCAGTTTCATCGGTACAAACCTGCTGTCAGGAGCCCTTAATGTGTTTCACCTCAGCCGTAAACCCTTATCCATTGCTACATGATATGGTTTGTCAGTGTTAATCAACTGTTAGAAATCTCTGATGAGGCAATCGTGAAATTGATTAATAAACATGTACCATGGCTTTTTCAACATAGCGGATGTTACCCCTCCAACCTTAAAATAATTTTTTGATGCGGTTATAAGATTATACTAAGTACCAACAAAATTATAACCTACCAAGTGTGACAAATACCATCAAAGGCTAAGAGAAGATTTGAAAGTATAGTATAAAATAGTATATATATATACACATATATAGTATAAAATGTAGGTGATTGGCTGCAGTGTTCACTTTCCGTATAACACTACGTCACCACTACAGCCTTCTACACAAACACACCGCGAGGAGGACTGGAGCTGCAGCGCTGGAAATAGTGGGGGGAGTAAAGGAGAATATAGGCTGATTATTTATTTTATTGACACTTAGGGGGCATTTGTGAAGGCTTTAAAGGGGTTGTTCAGGGTTTTATTTATTTTTTATTCTTCAACACCCAAGGGTACCTGTGAGAGGATCTATACTTACCTGCCCTGCCACCCCATTTCAGCCCCCAGGCTGTCTTCACTGGACTTCTGGACCCCACCCGTCAACTTTGCACAGATGGTGTCACATGACTGGCCTCAGCAGTGACGCATCCCCAAGCAGCACATGACCCAGCAGTAAATTATTGTGGGGTCAATAATTGGCTATAGCTAATTATTGACCCCCACAATAATTTACTGCTGGGTCATGTGCCGCTTGGGGATGCGTCACTGCTGAGGCCAGTCATTGCCTGTAGCAGCGCATGTGACTCTGTCCATGCGGAGACAGAAATAAGAAGTCCAGTGAAGACAGCCAGGAGCCGGAACAGAGCATTGGGAAACAGATAAGTATAGATCTGGTACTGCTGGGGGAAGGCATTAAAAAAAATCCCCAAAGTGAAATAGACTGGAATAAACCATAATCATTAAAGAATGCAGAATAAATAATGTTTAAATCATTTTCCATTGTCGGTGTCCTTTAATAATCCAAATTCAGGGCTTTCTAGGTCCATGTTGTATATATATTATTATGGAAGAGATCTACAATGTAGTAATGTTCTTATACTTCATTCATCTGGTATCACACCTCCCCTGACCCACTCTCTGTATGAAGATAATTTAATTCTAATAGTTAGAGCTGTAATGTTATATGCATGTATATATGTATGTTATGGTAATGTGATATGTATGTATGTATATATGTATGTTATGGTAATGTGATATGTATGTATGTATATATGTATGTTATGGTAATGTGATATGTATGTCATCAGCTATCTAGTCTGTTATTTTTCTTAGTGTTACGTTCAGTGAAAGGGTTAATGGCAATCTCCATTAATTGCTAAGACAGCCCAGTCATTTAACAAAAAACAAAAAAAAAGAATCGGTGCCCAAGATTGGTGGAAAGATATCACGTGTGTTCAGTCCTATTGTTTTTAGAACTACGTGACGGTGTGCTGAGGCAATCTGACTGCATGTCCCAGCGGTGTAGTAGGGTGTGAGCGTCTCCTAGTGTATTAACTCTGCAAGAAAGCAGCAACCCAACGCCACTGACAAACGGCTAGAAACAGGAGATAAACCTGAGCTAAGAGATATCCATTTTATATAAAAGTGTATATCCGAGATAAGTAACGGGAAGCAACGTTAGTATAATATGGTATGTTACCGGGATATTGTCATTATAGATTTTAGATTTGGTTTGATAATATAAAGTGATTGTTTTCTGTCTTAGGCTTCATGCACACAAACGTGTTTTTTTTTTTCTCTCTTTTTTTTGAAAATCTTTATTTGTGTTATTTAACAATAACAAAACACGCAAAGCACATTCTTGTATATCCATTAAAGCAGCATGTCCTTACAAAACATAGACCAGGATCTGTTAATCCAGCAGGATGACTGTGGAGCCCAACTTAAGGTAGCTGGAAGACCTGAATTACATATAAGAGGTAACAGTATATAAAATATACAATGAGCTAGGGTCGACTAACCCCTCCAATCATGCTGATATCTACTGATACCTTAGATATTATTTATCTAATGAACGTATCTCTTACGTTTGGTCCTGTTCCATAATGATCAAATTGGAATGTGATTTACGAACAAAAAGAACTACACATACTGTACAGATAAACAGAGTTCAGAAATAAATAAATAAAAAGTCAGTCAGGATCTCAAACGCATTAGTATATGGTTTTAGCTACTCAAAGTGAACCTCTATTCCAAATGTAGTATTAGGGATGACATTGCCAATATCTTAAACAATATTGAGGAAAATACATATCTGGTGGACCTACACGGCAGCCGAGGCATACTTCTCTTCCATATGCGAAAGCCAAGGTTGCCATATTTTCAAATAATTACTCCTATTATTATTCTCCCATCCCGCCAATTCCTCCATTTGACACAAAAGGTTCATTTTTTCATACCACATGGTCAAAGTGGGGGGATCTGTTTCTCTCCATTTAATTGGAATGAGAAGTTTTGCAGCAGTAATCATATGTGTGGCTAAGGAAGATTTATTTGGTCGGAATTCCTTTTCAGGAAGCCACAATAAAATCAAGGGGCCTGTAAGTTTAATTTGAGAACAGCACACCTTGTTAATAGCTGATTCAACCTCGTGCCAAAAATGTCTCAGAGCCGGGCAGGTCCACCAAATGTGGGAGATATTACCCACTCCAGTAGAGCACCTCCAACATTCATTAGAAGGAATCAAATTGATCTTATGAAGAAATTCTGGTGTGCGATACCACCTGGTAAGTATCTTTACCGAGTTTTCTTGGACTCTTACACACCTCGAAAATCCATGAGAATGGGAAAGTATAAACGCCTTATCAGAGTCATTTATTGTGATGTTTAGTTCTCTCTCCCACTCTCTCAAATATGCCGGTGTATGTTTATCCCTTTCAGTTAGTAGTTGTCTATAAATTAATGACAAGCACTTTGGGGGAATGGAAGGTAGAAGTACATAGTTCTCTAACCAGGTTGGATCTGGAAGAGGAAGGAAATTAGTCTTTGAAAACTTGGCACATGTACTCTCAAAGTCCCATTTCTGAATCATGTTTATTTCGGAAGCAGAAGTCCCAGTGAGGGCCATGAGAAACTCAGAATTTGGTGGCGATCTAAATAGATCTCCTAGTCTGTAATTTTGAACGAACTTCCAAGCCGTAGGTCTTTTGATGGGATAAATTGAAAGTACACGTGGTAGCAAAGGAAGAGGCATTATGGGAGAAAGTCGCTTGCCACTCATGTTAAGTGCCGGAGACATATTACAATGAATAATAGTACACCTCGTGATTTCACTTTTTACCTCACATCTAATGGGGGTTTTGCTGTTATAGCTCCAGAGAAGGTGTTCCCTATTTTTTCCCATCACCGCTCTTTCCATAGCTACATGAAGAGGAAAAGGTTGAGGCCTGGACAAAGCAATCCACCTCTCTAAATGTATAGCTTGGATATAGGCAGACAAATCCGGAAGGGAAATACCTCCTTGTTTCCTTTTCCTCGTAAGAAGGGAGAAGGAAAGTCTGGCTCTTTTCCCTGCCCATAGAAACTTTCCCATGAGTGCCCTAAGTCTATTAAGGAATGATTTTGGGACTGAAATGGGGAGAGATCTAAAAGTATACATAACTTGGGGTAGCACATACGTCGTAAGGATGTTTTTTCTCCCTAGCCAAGACAGTTTAGGTACTGAGGCCCTAGAGAGAAATGATTTGATTTTATTTATCAAGGGGCTATAATTAAGTCGAAAGAGAAGGTTCGGGTTAGCTGGTACTAATATTCCTAAATATTTTATGGCTTCATTAGGCCACTTGAATGGGGTCGAGGCCATTATGTGACTCTTTGTAGCCGGATCAAGTGATACTCCCAAGGCTTCAGATTTACCCATATTTATTTTAAAATTAGAAATAGCTCCAAAGCTCCAATACATGAGGTATTGCTTCCTTGGGGTTCGTTATCATCAGTAACAGGTCGTCGGCAAACACCGCCATCTTATGTTGGACACCCTCTAACTGTAACCCCTCAATATTGGTAGATTGTCTGAACTTCAGTAGTAAGATCTCCAATGTTAGAACAAAGAGGGTGGGAGAAAGGGGGCACCCCTGTCTAGTGCCGTTCCTAATCTGAAAGGCGTCCGACAGAGCTCCATTAACTAGTACTCTTGCGGATGGGGCTGAATATAGGGAAAAAATGGCATCAATAGTTTGCAAAGGGAAGCCGAAAGCTTCTAAACAGGATTTCATAAACAGCCAATTAACTCTGTCGAACGCCTTTTCAGCATCGGTCCCTAAAAGTAACAGTGGCGATTTCTTCTCCTTGGCTAGGAATATTGCATGCAATACTCTACTGACGTTGTGTCTTCCCTCCCTGCCAGGCACAAATCCCACCTGTTCCTCTCCTATCAGCTCTGGGAGCAGCTTAGAAATGCGTTGGGTCAATAGTTTCGCCGACCACTTCAGATCTGTGTTGAGGAGTGAAATGGGCCTATAACTACCACATTCCTCTGGATCTTTCCCCTCCTTATGTAGGATGGTAATGTGAGCTAGTTGAGCCTGAGGAGAGAGGGAAGACCCCAACATCAGAGAGTTGCACATTTTGGTGAAGTGTGGTATACAAACGTGTTTTTTTCCGATCCGTTTTTTGCGTTTCGTATACGGAACCATTAATTTCAATGGGTCCGCAAAAAAGGAATGTACTCCGTAAGCATTCCGTTTCCGTATTTCCGTTCTGTTCAAAGATAGAACATGTTCTATTATTGTCCGCATAACGGACAAGGATAGTACTGTTCTATTAGGGGCCAGATGTTCTGTAAAAACGAAATGCACACTGTCATCCGTATTTTTTTGCGGATCCGTTTTTTGCAGACTGCAAAATACTGAAAAAAACATACGGTAGTGTGCAATAGGCCTCATGCATAGCGTGGTCACACCCCACCCTTATTCCATGTCTTCTGTCTTTCTTCACCCAGGAATGATCTGCTCACTTCATTATCATCTCTGCTTTACAGTGAATCTGTCTGTGCACTACTGTTACAGGGTGGACCAGCCCAGTAAAAAGTGCTACACGAATAGTCAAGATCTCTGTTTTGTATGTGGATAATCAGCCCCATTCCCCCAATGTGTGCCTGTAAACTACCACTGAAATACATGGACTCTTGAGAATGCACTCATAATGGAGATGACCCAAGGAACAGTCCTCCCAATGTATTCCAGTGCCAGTTTACAGGTACACAATGGGAGAATTGGGGAGAGAATCCGCATACAAATTAGCCATCTAGTACTATTGTATAATTTTTGTAGTACCGTACTTCATCCCACCTGTGAAACACGGTTGTGGTACTATCATGATTTGGGCCTGTTTTACTGCATTTGGGCCAGCTTGCTATTATTGACGCAACAATAAATTCTGAAGGAATTCTAAAAGAAACTGTCAGGATGGGTGTCCGTGAGCTGAATCTCAAGAAAATGTTGGTTATGCAGCAAGATAAGGACCCTAAGCACATAAGCATGGTGAAAGAATAAAATAAAAGAATAAAGTTTTAGAACGGTCATGTCAAAGTCCTGGCTTTAATCCAATAGAAATATCATGGAAGGACCTGAAGCGAGCAGGTCATGGGAGGAAACCCACTAACTACCAATGGAGGAATGGGCTAAAATTCCTCCAGGCCGATGTGCAGAGCTAATCGACAATTACCAGATATGTTTAGTTGCATTTTTTGGTGCACAAGGGGGTCCCATCCGTTTTCTATTGTGCCAGATTGTGTCATAGAAAACGTATCCGTCCCCATTGACTTACATTGTGTCCTAGGACGAATCCGTTTGGCTCAGTTTCATCAAGCTGACAGCAAAACGCTGCATGCAGCGTTTTGGTGTCCTCCTCCAGAGTGGAATGGTGACTGATCGGAGGCAAACTGATGCATTCTGAGCAGACCCTTTTCCATTCAGAATGCATTAGGGGAAAACTAATCCGTTTTGGACCGCTTGTGATAGCCCATGACAGATCTCACAAACGGAAACCAAAACACCAGTGTGAAAGTAGCCTAACCTGTCCCTGCTGAAGAAAAGCATCCCCACAGCATGATGCTGCCACTACCATGTTTCACGATGGAGATGGTGTTTTCAGGGTGACGTGCAGTGTTACTTTTCCGCTACACATAGCGTTGCGCATTTAGGCCAAAAAGTTCCACTTTGGTCTTATCTGCCCAGAGCATCTTTTTCCACGTTTGCTATGTCCCCAACATGGCTTTTGGGAAACTGCAAACAGGACTTCTTATGGCTTGCTTTCTTGTTGCCACTCTTCCAACAAGGCCAGATTTGTGGTGCACACGGCTAATAGTTGTCCCATGGACAGATTCTCCTTCCTGAGCTGTGGATCTCTGCAGCTCTTCCAGAGTGACCAGGGGCCTTTTTGCTGCTTCTCTAATTAGTGCTCTCCTTGCCTAGGCTGTTACATTACGTGGATGGCCATGGCTTGGTAGGTTTGCAGTTGTGCCATACTCCTTCCATTTTAGGATGATCAATTGAACAGTGCTCCGTGAGATGTTCAGAGCTAACCCTGCTTTACACTTCTCCACAACTTTATCCCTGACCTGTCTGGTGTGCGTCTTGGTTTTCATGATACTGTTTGATCACTAATGTTCTGTAACAAACCTCTGAGGCCTCCACAGAACAGCTGTAGTTATACTGAGAATAAATTACACACAGGTGGACTATATTTACTAATTAGGTGTCTACTGAAGACAATTGGCCATCATAGTATCATAGTACAGGGGACTGAATACAAATGTATCAGATCTTTATTTATTAAAAATTTTGAAAACCATGTATCACTTCCTTTTCACTTCAAACATACTTGCTACTTTGTATGTCACAGAAAATCCCAATAAAATACATTTAAGTTTGTGGGTGTAACATGAAAAGTTCAAGAGGTATGAATGCTATTTCAAGGCACTGTAGTTTTAGGTCAAATTGATGTAGAAATATAGATAAATAATTTTGAAGGGTTCACAAACTTTCAAGTGCCACTTGCCATAGAGACAAACCACACAGCTGCTTTCAGGCCCTTGTACTGAGCGTGCCCAGCTCTGGTTGGTCCCATCTGCTGTTTAGTACTCCAGATAAACTTCATTTTTATTTAAAAAAAATTAACTCAATTGGTATGGTAAGATTGCGAAGAGTGAAACAAACACCAGGCCCTTCTGGCTAAACATGGCACTATAATGGGATATATTACATGTCTATTTTAGGCTAATTGGGTCAGGGCAAGTGGTACAACAATTGTTTGGGAATTTTATGTGTATAGGAGTATAGCTGGAGAAGGGGCAGCTGGGGCATGTTGCCAGGACGGGGTGTGGCAGGGTACTTAAATACAAAGTGAGAAGAGTGAACTGAAGTTTTTGAAAGAAAACCTGGCTATGGGTCTGAGGTAGGCACCCAACATTCAATGCCCAATCAATGGCACAGTAGCCTTAAAGGGGTTGTGCACCTTTGGGTGTCAGACCTGCAAAGGGAAGCTTACTTACCTGCTTCATGGTGCTGGCTTTCAGCTCATTTGCCGCCTGTGTAATGTGATCATTTGTCGTGACCCAAGGGGAGCAGGTCACAAAACTGGAAGTTTACATCCAGGCAGCACAGCGAGGCTGGAGAGTAAATAAGCCCATTCTGAGAAGCTAGTATGCTTCCCTTTGCAGGTCAGCTCAGGAGGCGTGGGGAGGTTGCAAAAGTTATATATTCATTGGGGTAAACTGTACAATTGAAAGGAGGACTCTAGTACCCTGTTGTACAGCCTCTAGCCTGGATGCAAGATGACATGGTTAGGCAACATGGCATACAGGTACCGTATGGTATCCTGTGGTACATTTACCTACAGATGTTGCATCTGAACCTGTAGATAATGCATACTCTTAATCTGAAGCTGACTTCCCAGCTGGTCCCATAAACGGTTAATTGGTGATAAATCTGGCGACCGGCAGACCAAGCAAGTCATGCAATCTGCAATAGACATTCCTGGAAATCCCTTGATGTGTGTGGGCGAGCATTATCCTGCTGAAAAAAATGCCAGTTGTTAGCCCTGCCATAAGAGGCAACAGATGTGGCCAAAGGATGTCCTACACTTATCACAGAGATGTTAGTGCTCTTCACATCACTACGAACTGCTGACCGATGGACCTATGTGATGGCTCCCCAGATTATCACACCAGAAATTTGGGCGTGTTGCTCCAAAGCAAAGGCAGGATACAAGCGCTCACCATGAAAGCCTCCATACTCAAACCCAACCGTTGTAGAATTCCAAAAAGAACCTGCATTCATCACTAAAGTTGATACAGCTCCAGGTTTCTCGTTCACAACACGACTACAAACGAAGACGATGGTAGCTGGCTGTCAATGGCAGGACATGTAATGCCAGCACACCACATTTTCTTCTGTTAAGTGCCTGCAAATCATAGGCGTGCGCACGGGGTGTGCCGGGTGTGCCTGGGCACACCCTAATCACACCCCTGTGCTCCGCCTCCTGCACTGCCGCCTGCCAGCCCCGCACTAGTGTCCGATTCAATCATGAGTGACACACAATCACATACTGAGTCTGTAGAGTAGATATCCAGTCCACCCCCAGTCCCCACTGCTCCTGTGCTCCGCCTCCGTGCGTGACTCCATCTCCCGGCGGCCGGCCGCGTAACGTCACTCACTCCGACGTCACGCGCCTGCTCCGCCTTCATTAATAAAGTGGGAGGAGCATGCACGTGCGGCCGGCGTGACGTAGTGTGTGATGTCACGTTACACTGCTGCCGGCTGCCTAGTTTGAATCTTTGAAGAGCGGGACTGGAGCCACCACCACACCAGCCTGCCTGCCCGCCCCAGCCCCAGTGCCCAACTGGCTGTGGATGCCCATGCCCACAGTGAATGGATGTGGTGATGACAGTGATGTCTTTTGTGCACTGCAGCACTACTGTCTGTGGAAAAAGAAAAACTGATGTGAATTGTTTGTGAATACTATCGGAGTCCTGACTGTCCCAATCCCAGTCCCAGTAAGTTAGTGATAGATTATTAGATAGTACAAAAAGTTGGGACACTATACAAATCGTGAATAAAAACTGAATGCAATGATGTGGAGGTGCCAACTTCTAATATTTTATTCAGAATAGAACATAAATCACGGAACAAAAGTTTAAACTGAGAAAATGTACCATTTTAAGGGAAAAATATGTTGAATCAGAATTACATGGTGTCAACAAATCCCCAAAAAGTTGGGACAAGGCCATTTTCACCAATGTGTGGCATCTCCCCTTCTTCTTACAACACTCAACAGACGTCTGGGGACCGAGGAGACCAGTATCTCAAGTTTAGAAATAGGAATGCTCTCCCATTCTTGTCTAATACAGGCCTCTAACTGTTCAATTGTCTTGGGCCTTCTTTGTTGCACCTTCCTCTTTATGATGCGCCAAATGTTCTCTATAGGTGAAAGATCTGGACTGCAGACTAGCCATTTCAGTACCCGGATCCTTCTCCTACGCAGCCATGATGTTGTGATTGATGCAGAATGTGGTCTGGCATTATCTTGTTGAAAAATGCAGGGTCTTCCCTGAAAGAGATGACGTCTGGATGGGAGCATATGTTGTTCTAGAACCTGAATATATTTTTCTGCATTGATGGTGCCTTTCCAGACATGCAAGCTGCCCATGCCACACGCACTCATGCAACCCCATACCATCAGAGATGCAGGCTTCTGAACTGAGCGTTGATAACAACTTGGGTTGTCCTTGTCCTCTTTGGTCCGGATGACATGGCGTCCCAGATTTCAAAAAAGAACTTCCAATCGTGACTCGTCTGACCACAGAACAGTCTTCCATTTTAAATGATCCCTGGCCCAGTGAAAACTTTTTCCTTTAAAATGATACATTTACTCGGATTAAACGTTTGATCTGTCATCTACGTTCTATTACAAATAAAATATTGACATTTGCCATCTCCACATCATTGCATTCAGTTTTTATTCACAATTTGTTTAGTGTCCCAACTTTTTTGGAATCCGGTTTGTAATAACTACTCATATACTTTGCACAAGTTTACAAGCTCAATAGCTGAGCTCACTTACGGAACGGCGGGGTACACCTTACAATAGGGACACTGTCAGGGACACTGTTATGGGGTGGGGGGGGGGGGAGATTTCTGTGGATCATGTGGATGATGACACATATATAGCACAAGATGCTTGTGCTGCCATATATGCGTGTCATTCACAGATCCCCTCGGCCACCCATAACAGTGTCATCCACAGATGCCCCCCACATCTGTGTCAGATTCCATCATTCCACACAGATGCCTCCATAACAATGCCATTCACAGCTATCCCCTTTACAGTCTATTAAGGGGATATCTGTGGATGACACTGTTATGGGGAGGGGGGGGGGGTATGTGGATGATACTGTTATGGCGGGGGATCTGTGGATGATGCACTGTTAATAACAGTGCATCATCCACAGATGCCCCCATAACCGTGTGTCATCCACAGATGCCCATAACAGTGCGTCATTCACAGATGCCCATAACAGTGCGTCATCCACAGATGCCCATAACAGTGCGTCATCCACAGATGCCCCCATAATAGTGTCATCCACAGATGCCCCCATAATAGTGTCATCCACAGATGCCCCCATAATAGTGTCATCCACAGATGCCCCCCATAATAGTGTCATCCACAGATGCCCCCCATAATAGTGTCATCCACAGATCCCCCATAACAGTGCGTCATCCACAGATGCCCCCATAACAGTGCGTCATCCACAGATGCCCCCATAACAGTGCGTCATCCACAGATGCCCATAACAGTGCGTCATCCACAGATGCCCATAACAGTGCGTCATCCACAGATGCCCCCATAATAGTGTCATCCACAGATGCCCCCATAATAGTGTCATCCACAGATGCCCCCATAATAGTGTCATCCACAGATGCCCCCATAATAGTGTCATCCACAGATGCCCCCATAATAGTGTCATCCACAGATGCCCCCCATAATAGTGTCATCCACAGATGCCCCCCATAATAGTGTCATCCACAGATGCCCCCCATAATAGTGTCATCCACAGATGCCCCCCATAATAGTGTCATCCACAGGTCCCCCATAACAGTGTGTCATACTGTCATCCACAGGTCCCCCATAACAGTGCGTCATCCACAGATCCCCCATAACAGAGGAGGATCAGAGGAGAGACAGAAAGGAGGGCAAATAATCAGTGAAGCAAGCAGAGGACGGCACAGCAGACGACTGAATAGCTTCTTTTGTAAGTAAATTGTTTTATTATAAATGTAGTTTAATGTTTTTGTCTTTTATTATATTCTGGCTTTTGCTTGGTTATGTATGATGCTTTTTAATAATAAGTAGTGGTGCTATAATGTGGACCCCAGGCCTCTCTGATGTCTTGCAGGCTGGGCTGGCGCTGTGGCAGCATACAGTTAGTCAGGCAGCAGAAAGGCTCTGGGGCTGTCATTGTGCTCTGGAACTTTTCCCTTCACAGCCACTGCTATCTCTCTCTCGTACAGTGGAGACTCTGCAAGAGGCTTTCCGTTTGCTCTCCGTCCTCATAAAAGTCTATGGGAATCAAAACGGATCCATCTGGTTCCTGTTATGCAAGACGAAAAACAAAGTCTTGTCGACAGGACTTTGTTTTCCGTCTTGCATAAGGGGACCCAGACTGATTCGTTATGCTTTCTCATAAACTTCTATTAGGACAGAGCAAAACGGAATGCCTCTTAAAGGTTTCCGTTTTGCATTCCAACTGGCCATTCCATTATATTCAGTTTGAAACGGAACCTATAACGGAATGGCATAACGCAGATGTAAACCCACCCTTAGAATAGATTGTTTCTGAATACTCAAGCGTACCGAGGAAGAAAGGAAAACTCTTGAAAGCTTGTCTTTTAAAGGGGTTGTCCAGGTTCAGAGCTGAACCCGGACATCCCTCCATTTTCACCCCGGCAGCCCCCCTGACATGAGCATCGGAGCAGTTCATGCTCCGATGCTCTCCTTTGCCCTGCGCTAAATTGCACAGGGCAAAGGCATTATTAGGAGTTCCGGTGACATACCGGGGCTCTCCATGGGGCTGACAGGAACCCCGGTGACGTCACGGGCACTGATGGGCGGGATTTAGCTCCGCCCTAGCCAGTAAAACGGCTAGGGCAGAGCTAAAGCCCGCCCCTCAGAGCCGGTATCCTCACCGAACACACTGCCGGGCAGAAGTTACCGCCCGGCAGTGTGTTATTAAAAACAAAAGAGCCCGTGCCCTGCGCGATTTTGCACAGGGCACGGGAGCGCATCGGAGCATCTCATTCTAGCCTCAGGGGGGCTGTCTGGGTGAAAATAAGGGTATGTCCTTTAAGTATTAGGTTAGTACAAAAAAAATTTACACACTGTTATGGAGGATCTATGGCTATAATATATATATATACATACATACACACGCGCGAGCGGCCTGTGTGTTTGTGCTTTAGGGTGCACACCCTAATGCAATAGGCTGCGCAGGCCTATGCTGCAAATGCTTAGGGCAGAGACAGGACTGTGTAATGAAAGGTGCCCCCTGTGCCTAGATGGTGGAAAACAAAACTGTGGATGCTTGCCAGGGTATCAAACACTGACAAATGTAAGGTTATGCACATAGGAAGGAAAAATACAAGTTACCCATACATACTAAATGGTAAAACACTGGGTAACACTGACATGAAAAAGGACTTAGGAATTTTAGTGAACAGCAAACTAAGCTGCAGAAACCAGTGTCAGGCAGCTGGTGCCAAGGCCAATAAAATAATGGGTTGCATCAAAAGGGGGATAGATGCCAGTGATGAGAACATAGTCCTGCCACTTTACAAATCACTAGTCAGACCACACATGGAGTACTGTGTACAGTTCTGGGCTCCTGTAAACAAGGCAGACATAGCAGAGCTGGAGAGGGTTCAGAGGAGGGCAACTAAAGTAATAACTGGAATGGGGCAACTACAGTACCCTGAAAGATTATCAAAATTAGGGTTATTCACTTTAGAAAAAAGACAACTCAGGGGAGACTAGGGTTGGACGATATCAAAAATATTCAGACGATAACGATATTAAAAAATTTATCGCGATAACGATATATATCGCGATAAATACCCGTTTAAAAGAAAAAAAAACACAAGGAGACGTTATACTGTATGGGGGGCCACAAGGAGGCGTTATACTGTATGGGGGGCCACAAGGAGACGTTATACTGTATGGGGGGCCACAAGGAGACGTTGCACTGTATGGGGGCCACAAGGAGGCGTTGCACTGTATAGGGGGCCACAAGGAGGCGTTACACTGTATAGGGGGCCACAAGGAGGCGTTGCATTGTATGGGGGCCACAAGGAGGCGTTACACTGTATGGGGGGCCACAAGGAGACGTTATACTGTATGGGGGGCCACAAGGAGACGTTATACTGTATGGGGGGCCACAAGGAGACGTTATACTGTATGGGGGGCCACAAGGAGACGTTATACTGTATGGGGGGCCACAAGGAGACGTTATACTGTATGGGGGGCCACAAGGAGACGTTGCACTGTATGGGGGCAGCCACAAGGAGACGTTATACTGTATGGGGGCAGCCACAAGGAGACGTTATACTGTATGGGGGGCCACAAGGAGGCGTTATACTGTATGGGGGGCCACAAGGAGACGTTATACTGTATGGGGGGCCACAAGGAGACGTTGCACTGTATGGGGGCCACAAGGAGGCGTTGCACTGTATAGGGGGCCACAAGGAGGCGTTACACTGTATAGGGGGCCACAAGGAGGCGTTGCATTGTATGGGGGCCACAAGGAGGCATTACACTGTATGGGGGGCCACAAGGAGGCGTTACACTGTATGGGGGGCCACAAGGAGGCGTTACACTGTATGGGGGGCCACAAGGAGGCGTTACACCGTATGGGGGGCCACAAGGAGGCGTTGCACTGTATGGGGGGCCACAAGGAGGCGTTGCACTGTATGGGGGGCCACAAGGAGGCGTTGCACTGTATGGGGGGCCACAAGGTGGCGTTGCACTGTATGGGGGGCCACAAGAAGGCGTTGCACTGTATGGGGTGCCACAAGGAGGCGTTGCACTGTATGGGGGCAGCCACAAGGAGACGTTATACTGTATGGGGGCAGCCACAAGGAGACGTTATACTGTATGGGGGGCCACAAGGAGGCGTTATACTGTATGGGGGGCCACAAGGAGACGTTATACTGTATGGGGGGCCACAAGGAGACGTTGCACTGTATGGGGGCCACAAGGAGGCGTTGCACTGTATAGGGGGCCACAAGGAGGCGTTACACTGTATAGGGGGCCACAAGGAGGTGTTGCATTGTATGGGGGCCACAAGGAGGCATTACACTGTATGGGGGGCCACAAGGAGGCGTTACACTGTATGGGGGGCCACAAGGAGGCGTTACACTGTATGGGGGGCCACAAGGAGGCGTTACACTGTATGGGGGGCCACAAGGAGGCGTTGCACTGTATGGGGGCCACAAGGAGGCGTTGCACTGTATGGGGGGCCACAAGGAGGCGTTGCACTGTATGGGGGGCCACAAGGTGGCGTTGCACTGTATGGGGGGCCACAAGAAGGCGTTGCACTGTATGGGGTGCCACAAGGAGGCGTTGCACTGTATGGGGGGCCACAAGGAGGCGTTGCACTGTATGGGGGGCCACAAGGAGGCGTTGCACTGTATGGGGTGCCACAAGGAGGAGTTGCACTGTATGGGGGGCCACAAGGAGGCGTTGCACTGTATGGGGGGACCACAAGGAGCGTTATAATAAGGTCTTATGGGAGCGAGGAGGAGGGAGAGCCGGGGCGGCCGCTGCGGGAAGTAGTAAGTTTATAACTTTGTCATCAGACAGAACGCACTAGTGAAGCAGCCGCAGGAAAAGTCTCTCCAGAGACAGTACTCACACAGTACTCACACGGCGCCCGGCACTGGTGGGTGACGACGGTGATTATGTCAGATGGTGGGTGGAGACTTGACTAAGGGAGGCGGAGCAAGAAGGAGGCAGGCCAGGAGCGAGAGGAAGAGCAAGGTGCAGGGGCGGGCGGTAAGTGATCAGTCAGTTCCTGAAGGCGAGTTGGTAGAAGCGGGCGGACGCACGTTTAGAAGAGGTCAGCGCTCAATGTGCGCTGACCTCTTTGATGACGTCACAAAATACCGCGGTATTTAGGAAACGGCGATATCGCCATATCGCCGTTTTTTTAATACCGCGGTATATCGTGATACCGGTATATCGCCCAACCCTAGGGGAGACCTAATTACTATGTATAAATATATCAGGGGTCAGTACAGAGATCTATCCCATCATCTATTTATCCCCAGGAATGTAACTGTGACGAGGGGACATCCTCTGCGTCTGGAGGAAAGAAGGTTTGTACACAAACATAAAAGAGGATTCTTTACAGTAAGAGCAGTGAGAGTATGGAACTCTCTGCCTTAGGCCCCATGCACACGGCCGTGTTTCACAGCCGTGTGCGGGCCGTGGAACCGCGGCCTGGATCCCTCCTGAGAGCAGGAGCGCACGGCGTCACTGGTTGCTGTGACGCCGTGCGCTCCCTGCTGCCGCCGCAATACAGTAATACACTGGTATGATCTATACCAGTGTATTACTGTACTGTCTCGGCAGCAGGGAGCGCACGGCGTCATAGCAACCAGTGACGCCGTGCGCTCCTGCTCTCAGGAGGGATCCAGGCCGCGGTTCCACGGCCCGCACACGGCTGTGAAACACGGCCGTGTGCATGGGGCCTTAGGAGGTGGTGATGGTGAGTACAATAAAGGAATTCAAGAGGGGCCTGGATGTATTTCTGGAGCGTAATAATATTACAGGCTATAGCTACTAGAGAGGGGTGGTTGATCCAGGGAGTTATTCTGATTGCCTGATTGGAGTCAGGAAGGAATTCTTTCCCCTAAAATGAGGAAAATTGGCTTCTACCTCATGGGTTCTTTTGTCTTCCTCTGGATCAACTTGTAGAATGAACTGGATGGACATATGTCTATTTTTCAGCCTTATAAACTACCCAAAAGTGGGGGAAAAATGCTCCTGCGTATTATGGGGCAGATGCTGCCATTTTACATCGCAGACTGCTGACCGACCGCAAGTAAGCGTGTGACGAACTGGACCGGAACTACACACAGGGTAGTTTAACTGCCACCACCTTGCAATTTATGGGAGCAAGGAACCCGCTATCTAGATACCACAACCGAGTAGCTTTCCCTTCGGAGAGGCTAGGGTAAGTTTTTGCAGTGTTTGAAAACAGGCATATGGCTAGAGAAATGACTTGGAGGCCATTTATTATATATCTATATACAATACAAATTATCACGATGCACAGTAATTATAACACAATAATCAAGGAAAGTATAGTCCAATAAACAAAAGGGAGAAAAGAAAGAAAATACTTAGTTTCCGCAGAAAAGATGTCCGTTGGTGAAATAGTCCGTTGCAGGGATAAAGTCCAAGAAGCCTTTGTCCAGTGTAATATGCCTTCAGCCCACAGGTTCTCTGGCTGAGGCCCTTTTCAGGTTTTGTTAAAGTGGAGAACTCCTTTAGCAGATTCTAGGTCTTTGTTATAAAGGGTCCTTGTCAAGGAACCATGAACCAGACGTACAACAAGAGATAAGTGGAAATAAGAAGGCTTTATTGAAAATCAAGCTGTAAGGCAAAAGTCCAAACGGATGGCTAAACCGAAGCAGGGTCTTGCGAAGCCAGAGGTCAGGAACCAGAAGGGTAGTCAGACGAAGCCTGGATCAGGAACCAGCAGAGTAGTCAGACGAAGCCTGGATCAGGAACCAGCAGGGTAGTCAGACGAAGCCAGGATCAGGAACCAGAAGCAGCAGCAGTCTTAGAAGCATGTAAACACAGGAGGACCAAGCAAGGAACTGAAGCCACAGACCTCCTATATATATGAGCTAGGCATCCAGCTCCTCCCAGTGGGAAGGAGAAGCCGCAGGGTGGGAGGCTACAAGAAACCCAGAAACCAAGATGGCCGCCAGCACATGTCAAACGAAGGAGAACAGCAAGAAGGTAAGACCATGACAGTACCTCCCCCTCAAGGGCCCCTCCTCCGCGGAGTAAAGAACGGTTTCTGAGGGAAGCGTGCGTGGAAGGCTCGGAGCAAGGCAGGAGCATGGACATCTGCGGAGGGAACCCAGGAACGCTCCTCTGGACCATAACCACGCCAATGGACCGAAAACTGCACCCGACCGCGGACCAGGTGTGAGTCCAGGATATTGCTCACCTCATACTCCTCACGATTGCCCACTTGGACCGGACGAGGCCGAGGAACCGAGGAAGTGAAACGATTACACACCAGTGGCTTCAACAGGGAGACATGAAACACGTTGGAGATCCGCATGCCAGGAGGAAGCGCAAGGGCATAGGCTACCGGGTTTACCCTGCGAAGCACTCGGAAGGGACCAACAAAGCGAGGCGCCAGCTTGGGAGTGGGCACTCGAAGGTTGAGGTTGCAGGTGGACAACCATACGCGGTCTCCGACCTGGTAGGACGGAGCGGGCGCTCGTCTGCGATCAGCCTGGAGTCTCTGGCGCTGCGCAGAGACCTCAAGGGACCTCTGGATCTGTACCCAAGAAGCACGTAGGACGGAAAGGTGATCCTCCACAGCCGGAATATCCTGGGGAGAGAATACCTCCGGTAACACGGCAGGTTGGAACCCATAATTGGCCATGAAGGGAGACGTCCCAGAGGAAGAGTTCACCGCCGTGTTCCTGGCAAACTCAGCCCAAGGCAGGAGGTCAACCCAATTGTCTTGGTGATCAGAGACATAGCAACGAAGGAATTGCTCCAAGGCCTGATTGGATCGTTCTGCGGCCCCATTGGACTGAGGGTGGTAGGCCGAGGAGAAAGAGAGATGAATCCCCAACTGGGAGCAAAAGGAGCGCCAGAACCTGGACACAAACTGACTCCCCCGATCCGACACAATCTCCTTGGGCAAACCGTGCAACCGGAAGACCTCCCTGGCAAAAATCGTGGCCAACTCTTGTGCAGAGGGTAACTTCTTGAGAGGAACACAGTGGCACATTTTGGAAAACCGATCCACAATCATGAGAATGACCGTATGGCCTCGGGATGCAGGGAGGTCCACAATGAAATCCATCCCCAGGTGTGACCATGGACGCTCCCCGGTGGCTATGGGTTGCGGACGGTGCCGAGGGGACTTACTCTGGGCACAAACTGAGCATGCCGCTACATATGCGGCGATGTCGGAACGTAGAGAAGGCCACCAGAACAGACGTGAAACAGCCCAGGACAGCTGATTCTTTCCAGGATGCCCCGCGGCCTTGGAGTTATGGTAGGTTCGCAACAACCGAGTGCGCAACTCCTCAGGCACAAAACATCTGCCGTTGGGTCTCCCAGAGGGAGCACCAGACTGAGCCGCCAAAATCTGCTCACCCAGGGGAGAGGTCAGGCTGGTGCGAATGGCGGCCAGGATCTGATTCGGAGGTATGACCGAAGTCGGAATCGACTTCTCCCCGGACAGCTCGGAGTACTGCCGTGATAAGGCATCCGCTCTGATGTTCTTGGAACCGGGTAGGTAGGAGACCACGTAATTAAAACGTGACAAGAACAGAGCCCATCTGGCCTGACGTAGTGTCAATCTCCTGGCCTCAGAGAGGTAGGTCAGATTCTTGTGGTCCGTCAGGATGAGAACCGGAACCACCGAGCCCTCGAGCAAGTGCCTCCATTCTTTAAGGGCCTGCACGATGGCCAATAACTCCCTGTCACCAATCTGATAGTTGCACTCTGCGGAAGACAGTTTCCGGGAGTAAAACCCACAAGGAAGCAGAGGACCCTCTGGTGTTCTACGCTGAGACAGAAGGGCGCCTACTCCCGTCTCAGACGCGTCCACCTCTAGGACAAAGGGCAACCCAGGGTTGGGATGCGACAGAATCGGAGCCGACACAAAGGCGGACTTTAGAGCCTCAAAAGCTCGGATGGCCTCGAGCGGCCAGACCTGGGGATTACTGCCCTTCCTGGTCAGATCCGTGAGAGGCTTGGCTAGCATGGAAAAGTCCCTGATGAACTTCCGATAATAATTGGCGAAGCCCAAAAAGCGCTGCAGGGCACGAAGACCACTGGGCTGGGGCCACTGTAAGACAGCCGAAACCTTCTCAGGATCCATGGAGAACCCCTCAGCGGAAATGATGTAACCTAAGAAGGTTACCTGGGATCGGTGAAATTCGCATTTCTCAAGCTTACCGAACAGCTTGTTCTCTCGTAACCGTTGCAACACTCGTCTGACATCCAGAATGTGGGCCTCCATGGATTCAGAATATACCAAGATGTCATCCAAATAGACCACCACACACTGCTGCAACAGGTCACGGCAAACATCGTTGATGAATTCCTGGAAGACTGCGGGCGCATTGCACAACCCAAAGGGCATAACCAAGGATTCATAATGACCGGTCCTGGTGTTAAACGCGGTCTTCCACTCATCGCCCGCCTTGATCCTTACCAGGTTATATGCCGGCCTCAGGTCGAGTTTGGTAAAGACCGTGGCCCCCTTGAGGCGATCGAACAGCTCGGAAATCAAGGGTATCGGGTAAGCGTTCTTGATCGTGATGCGATTGAGACCCCTGTAATCGATGCAAGGCCTCAACTCACCGCCCTTCTTTTTCACAAAGAAAAATCCAGCCCCTGCCGGGGACGAGGATTTGCGAATGTGTCCGCGTGAAAGCGCCTCCCTCACGTACTCCTCCATGGCCTCATTCTCCGCTACCGACAGTGGATAGACTTTGCCACGAGGAGGAACGGCACCAGATTGTAACTCTATGGCACAATCGTATGGGCGGTGCGGAGGTAGGGCAACCGCACGCACCTTATCGAATACATCCCGGTACTCCTCGTATTCAGGGGGCAACAGAGAGTCTGAGGAAGTACACAGCAACTTGACAGACCCATGGATGCAACTAGCCCCACACTGCGGTGACCACGAGAGGATCTCGGCCGATCTCCAATCGAAAGTCGGTTTATGCTTCTGGAGCCAGGGGTACTCCAAGACCACCGAGTAGTGTGGAGACGAAATAACCTGGAGACAGACCGACTCTCTGTGAACGGCACCAATGGCCATCCCCACTGGAAGGGTCTCATGAGTCACGTGTGGCGGCAGAAGGGGTCTGCCGTCTATCGCCTCAAGAGCCAGTGGGGAACCTCGAGGCTGCAGAGGAATGGAATTGGCGGCAGCGAACACACTATCAATGAACAAACCACCAGCACCAGAGTCCACCAACGCCTGGGTCGTCACCGAGCCCCCGACCCAGGAGAGGACAACAGTAATCAGTGGTTTGTCAACACGGGAAACCGGGGACGAGGAGACTCCACCCAAGATCTGCCCCCGACAGGATCTCAGGTGCGAGCGTTTCCCGGACGGTTCGGGCATGCCAACCGAAAATGCCCACCGAGACCACAGTACATGCATCGGCCCTCGCGTCTCCGGAGTGCCCTCTCCCCCTCGGACAGGCGAGCAAACCCCAGCTGCATGGGTTCACCCCCAGACAAGTCATCCCCAGGAGGCGTGGGAGGAGAGGGAGGCACGGGTGGGACAGCAAACGTAGGCGCCAATCTGTTAGAAGGCCTCCGCAGGCTCTCCTTAAAGGAAGGTCTCTCCCTGAGTCTGGTGTCAATCAAAATCAGGAAAGAAATAAGAGACTCGAGCTCCACTGGTAGGTCCTTAGCTGCAACCTCATCCTTCAAGGCATCCGAGAGACCATGAGAGAAAGCAGCGACCAGAGCCTCATTATTCCAGCCCACCTCTGCTGCCAGGGTACGAAACTCAATGGCGTATTCAGCTACGGATCGTGAACCCTGTCTGATGGACATAAGGAGCTTCGCAGCAGAGGCAGCACGAGCCGGCACATCGAATACCTTCCGAAGAGAAGCAACAAAACCAGAAAACTCGGCAACCACCGGATTGTTGTTGTCCCATAAAGGGCTGGCCCAGGCCAAGGCCTTGTCCGAGAGCAGCGAGATCAAGAAGCCCACCTTTGATCTCTCAGTAGGAAAGGCATGTGGCAGCAACTCGAAATAAATGCCCACCTGGTTAAGGAAACCTCGGCACTGAGTTGGCTCTCCCCCAAAGCGCTGTGGAAGGGGGGCAGAACCGGTCATACCCCGAAACACCGCAGGCGCAGCAACAGGTGTCGGGGTAGACTCTGGCGCAACAACCGGAGCGGCAGTAGGAGCGGGCCCAGGAGCGACAACCGACCCATCGGCAACGGAAGCTAAATGAGCCGTGCGTTCAAGCAGGGTTTGCAACGCCACAGCGAACCGACCCAACAGGTGATCCTGTTGATCAAGTCTGGCAACCAGCGTAGGTAGCGAGGATGGCCCTGTACCGTCAGAATTCATGGCTTGGTCCTAATGTCAAGGAACCATGAACCAGACGTACAACAAGAGATAAGTGGAAATAAGAAGGCTTTATTGAAAATCAAGCTGTAAGGCAAAAGTCCAAACGGATGGCTAAACCGAAGCAGGGTCTTGCGAAGCCAGAGGTCAGGAACCAGAAGGGTAGTCAGACGAAGCCTGGATCAGGAACCAGCAGAGTAGTCAGACGAAGCCTGGACCAGGAACCAGCAGGGTAGTCAGACGAAGCCAGGATCAGGAACCAGAAGCAGCAGCAGTCTTAGAAGCATGTGAACACAGGAGGACCAAGCAAGGAACTGAAGCCACAGACCTCCTATATATATGAGCTAGGCATCCAGCTCCTCCCAGTGGGAAGGAGAAGCCGCAGGGTGGGAGGCTACAAGAAACCCAGAAACCAAGATGGCCGCCAGCACATGTCAAACGAAGGAGAACAGCAAGAAGGTAAGACCATGACAGTCCTAGAATCAAGGCGGGGAATTGAGAGTCCGCCTGCTGGGCAGGCTGTATTCCTGAGGTGAATGTCAGTTCTGAAATATGGCATGTGCCATATCGTGGGATGTCTCCGCTGTACACAAGTAACAAGCACATATTCACATTCCCCACAAAATATGGAGTTCAGGGATACCAAATATTACTATTATAACTGGTTCTATGATGGGGGTAACACCATAACTTTACCTGGGTACATCTTAGAGTTATGTTTGTCCTATGTAAACGTCCAGTGAATTCTGAGTGACACGATGATGTAATTTTTACGTCCGTAAGATGCATGGGCTCTCTTAAAAAGGTAAAAATCATATCTCAGATTCATGTTGCAGTCTGGGAAACCTTGGTGCCGGCCTGTCTGCAGCAAGCTAGCTTACAGACCCCTTATGGCAGCGACACCAAATGTCTCCCCCCCAGGTGCAGTCTTCACACCTAGCTGTGATATCTCTGCAGACAGGGAAGTTCTTTTGTCAACCTGAGGAAGCCAGCTGTAATTGCGTTATCTGCTGGGCATCTATTGACTGATTTGAACAAAAGGACTATGTTGTTCTCTGGGTACAACAGAAGGACAGAAGGAGACGCTCTGAATAATCAAATTGTAGGTTCTGGGGCCTAGGGAAATAATTACTGTTTAATAGACCCACTGTTCAATAAGGCAGTTCAATAAGGCAGAGTAATATTGATAATATTGGGGGGACAGTTCAATATTCTCGCGGATCATCCGTGACACCTCCCCCCGCGTCTGTGGCTAGACATCCGTCCGCAAGACGGGTGGCGTCGCCGCTAACCTGCGCTGATCGGTCTGGATCGCCGTTGCACCAGGATAAGCCATCCGCATTTTGATGTCTGCTGCCTGCCCTGTGCTGGATGGTAAAATCGTACTGCTGCAGCGACAAGCTCCAACGTAGGAGCTTTCCGTTGGACCCCGCAGTACGGTTCAGCCAACTGAGAGGATTATGGTCCGTAATGATTGTGAAGGAGCGGCCGTACAGATAGGATTGAAGCTTCTGCAGGGCCCACACAATCGCCAGACACTCCTTTTTTGTAGTTGAGTAGGAGACTTCTCGGGGAAGAAGTTTCCGGCTCAGGTACAGAAGAGGATGCTCGTCCCCTTTTCCATCCACCTGGCTTAAGACAGCGCTGATGCGTCGGTTTGCACTATGAACCGACGGCTGAAATCTGGGGCTTGAAGCACAGGGGCGCTAGCTAACGCCTGCTTCAAGGCCCGGAAGGCGTTCTCACACTCAGGGGTCCACGTAACCACTTTCGGGTGCTTCTTACCAGTGGCATCCGCCAGGGGCTTCGCGATGGCACTATAGGCCGGTACAAACTTCCTATAGTAGCCCGCGGTCCCCAGGAATGCCTGAACCTGTCGCTTGGTGATAGGCCGAGGCCACGCTAAGATGGCGTCAACCTTTCCCGTGTCCAGTTTCAGGGTGTTCCCTCCCACTCGGTGCCCTAAATACTGGACTTCCGTCATGCCGATCTGACACTTACTTGGCTTAACTGTCAAATTGGCTGCAGCCAGCAGTTGCAGTACCTGGGACAGATGTTTGAGGTGTTCTTCCCAGGTGGGGCTAAACACCGCAATATCGTCCAAATATGCTGCAGCGAACGGTTGCATTTCCTCCAGCAGGTCGTTCATAGCCCGCTGGAACGTGGCAGGCGCATTTTTCATTCCAAAGGGCATCGTCGTAAATTCGAAGAGCCCCAAGGGAGTGATAAAGGCCGACTTCTGCCGCGCGTCCGGGGCAAGAGGGATCTGCCAGTACCCCCGGCTCAGATCCATGATTGATAGATAGCTGGCAGCCGCCAGCTTATCTAGCATCTCATCGATGCGAGGCATGGGGTAGGCGTCCGTAGTGGTTACAGCGTTCAACTTCTGGTAATCCCCGCAGAACCGCGTTGTCTTGTCTTTCTTGGGTACCAAGACGACGGGTGCCGCCCATGGACTACAGGACCGCTGAACGACCCCCAGTTCTAGCATTTCCCCCACCTCACACTGCATGTCCGCCTGCACCTCCGGAGAGACGCGATAGGCGGATTGCTTGATGGGGGGATGTGCTCCGGTATCTAACCGGTGAGCGACCAGATTGGTCCGTCCCGGGATACCTGAGAAGGTCCGGTGGTACCGACCTAACACCTCCTGTAACTGCTCTCTCTGGGACGGGGAGAGCTGCGGGTTGACATTTATGTCCCCGTCCGTCTCCCGGGTGTCAGCCAGCAGATCTACCAGAGGGTCTGTCTCGCCCTGTTCTAACCGGCTGCACACTGGGAGTACATACTGGGTTCTATCGTGGTGAGCCTTCAGCATGTTAATGTGAAAGGCCTTCTGTTTTCTACCCCCCATGTTCACCAAGTATGTCAGGGGGTTTAAACGCTTCTCTATGGTGTATGGCCCCTCCCATGCCGCCTGTAACTTATTGTGCCATATGGGAAGAAGGGCATAGACCTTGTCTCCAGTTTCAAATGCCCGGTCTCCTGCGGTGCGGTCGTACCATAGTTTCTGTTTGGCCTGGGCCTGGGCCAGATTCTCCGTTACCATGGCAGAGAGTGACTCCATTTTGTCTCTGAACTTCAGGACATAATCCACTACAGAGACATCCGTGGGATCACCTTTGCCTTCCCACGTCTCTCGCATCAGCTGTAGTGGCCCTCGGACGTTCCTGCCATACAGGAGTTCAAACGGGGAGAACCCGGTGGACTCTTGCGGTACTTCCCTGTAGGCAAACAGCAGATGAGGCAGGTATCGTTCCCAGTCCCCACCCTGCGACTCAACGAACGTGGCCAGCATCTGCTTTAATGACGCGTTAAAGCGCTCGCAGAGGCCGTTGGTTTGCGGGTGGTATGGACTGGAGACGAGGTGCGTCATCTGGATCTTTGCCGCCAGGGCGTCCATCAGTTCAGACATAAACTGGGGTCCCTGATCTGTGAGCATCTCCGCAGGGAACCCTACACGTGAAAATATGGTAATTAGCGCGTCTGCTACCTTGTCTGCCCTCAGGGAGGAGAGGGCGACTGCATCTGGGTAGCGAGTCGCGTAATCCACCAGCGTCAAGATGTACCTTTTGCCGCTGCGGCTGGGAATGGGCAGAGGTCCAATTATGTCGACTGCCACTCGGTGAAATAGCTCACTTATGATTGGCAGTGGACACAGGGGAGCCCTGCGCGGATTCCCAGCTCGTTTAACCTTCTGACAAACCGTACAGGAGCGACAATAATTTATGACATCTATCCTCATTCTAGGCCAGTAGAAATGCCCTTGAATACGGTCAAGTGTCCTGCGAATTCCCAGGTGCCCTGCCAAGGGGATGTCATGTGTGGATTTCAGCACATGCCCCCGGAAGGCACTAGGTACCACAAGCGACTTGGTACTCACGGTCATTTCGCCTTCGGTGGGTTGTATCACCTCACTATACAATTTCCCACCTTCCCAATACACTTTGAACCTGGCCCCATCCGCGAGGGGCTCAGCAGCCTGTCTTCTGAGACCCTCGAGGCTAGGATCGGTTTGAAGTGCGTGCTCGAAGGCCGCCTGATCCGTTTCAGCCAGCTGGCCCGTGGCGTACGAGGCCTGTGGCTGACAGTCACCCTCCCTGGGGTCAGAGGAGTGGGAGGAGACCGGAGCCTCTTCCCCCTGTTCTGAGTTCAAGTTTTGGGTAGCCCGACTCCGAGTCACAGCTAGGACAGGTATGACTTCGGAGCAAGGCAAATTAGCATTTTCAATATCACATGTAGAAATCACATTAGCAGGTACGTCATGCATATCATCAACATTAATATTGGATACATTCAACCCCCCTCCCCTAGACTTTTGCCCCCGGGTGCCAAGCACCTGGGTGGGGGCAGAGGGCGGACCCCCTTCTTGGGATTCTGAGGGGTTCGTGGCGGGTTCATAATAGGATACCAGCTTGCCTAGATCGGACCCCAACAAAACAGGAACTGGTAGCTGGTCTAGGATACCAGCTACCTTTTCTTGAACACCCACCCCCCAGTCGATGGAAACCCGGGCTTGGGGAATGTGAGAAAGAGTGCCCCCCACCCCAGTGAGGGTGAGATACTTGTCTGGGATGATGTCCTTTGTGGGCACAAGGTGCGGACGCACCAGGGTGACATCGGCTCCCGTGTCCCGGAAACCGGTGACTAGCTGGTCATTCACTGTAACAAGCTGGTGATTGCCGGTGATGGGGTGAATCTCCTCCCCACCGGCGAACAAAACAGTTGAAGATGATGGTTCACGCTGGGATGCGCTGGCTGGCTGTGTCTGTCAAGGGCGAGGTACAGGTGGTTCAGATGCTGGCTGTGGCTGTCTCCGCTCAGGACAGTTGAATTTCATATGTCCAGGCTTGTGGCAGTAGTGACAGGTGATTCCATTAGGCGCCCCAGGTCTGGAAGCAGTAGCTGCACTTGGTGGTCTCTGTGGTGGACGGCCCACAGAGGCAGGGGGGTCTGCCCTGACATTGGGCAGACCTCCTCTCCAGTGAGATGGTGCAGATTTACGCAGATCGGGCACTCGGGTTGTGACAAAAGTCTCAGCTAAGTCTGCAGCAGCGGTTGCTGACGCAGGCTTCCGTTCTAGCACGAATTGTCTCACATCCGCAGGGCAAATACAAAGAAGCTGGTCTAGCACCATCAAGTCCTCTAGGATGTCATAAGACCCTTTTGTTAGGCCTAAAGTCCACTGGCGGAATGTAGTGCGTAAGCTGCTGACCACATCCGGAGTCCGTACGATCCTTTTGTAAGGACCTAAACCTTTCCCGATAGACTTCAGGGGTCAGCTGGTATTTAGCAATGATAGCGTCTTTTATGGCGGAATAATCTTCATCCTGCTCCATGGATAACTCTGCAAACACGTCCAGCGCTTTGTAGCGCAACAGGGGGGTCAGGTGTCTGGCTCACTGCTCTTGGGGCAGACGATACTGACGGCAGGCTTTCTCAAAGGATCGCAAAAACAAGTCTATGTCAGTGTCCTTTTCAATGGGAGCAAATTTAAATTTTGCACTCACGTGTGATGCTGCTCCTTCTGCAGGAAAGTTGGGTGATGAGCTTCGGCTGGGTTGATGTATTCTGGCCATGCTCAGTTCATGCCGACGTTGGCTTTCTTCGTGCTCAGCCATGTACTGTAGGTACTTTACCGGGTCAGTGTTCATTAGTTTTTGGAGGGCCTGCTGCATCATAGGGTCTGTACAAATAGATAGTCTGGTACTGGCCGGTTCTGGGCGAGTACTTAAAGAAAAATTAGGATCCATACTGAAATACTGCGCTGGGGGGCCAACAGGGCCCGCAGGATGTTCCCCCTCCGAGTAGTCAGGATTCTCAGTCTCCGGTTCCTCAGGACTCGAGTCAGATGGGCCGATGTCTCCCGCAGTAGACACATCCAACAGCCGCAGTTGTTGGCTATCCCATCGGAACAAGTCTTTTATCAGGTCGGTCTTCGTCTTGCGACCGACTTCAATGCCCCGTTCTTTGCACAGATTTTCCAGATCTGCCAAAGCCATTTTCTTGTATTCCCCGGACATTTTCACTCCAAATAAAAGATAGATAAAGAAAACAAGATTTCGGGGAGGGTACTGGACTACACAGTCTCTCTGTACACAGATAAATGTATTGCACTCAGCCACACCACCACCAAATTGGTTTGGTTCTGACAGAGGTAAATTAGTTAATCTCTGTTCAGATGTTCTAAACACATGCAAAAAGGAATCCCACCGCTGCCACCAATATGTGACAAACTGCGACCGCCGCGGCCACAATACGTCACGAAACCGTCACAGCGCCCCTAGTGGTCAATCCGCAAACAGGCCTCCCAGCCACTTTCAGCACACCGACAGTCTAACTTGCGTCCGTACAGTCGATAGGCTGAAAGCGCAGGAAGTGGACCGCTGACCGACCGCAAGTAAGCGTGTGACGAACTGGACCGGAACTACACACAGGGTAGTTTAACTGCCACCACCTTGCAATTTATGGGAGCAAGGAACCCGCTATCTAGATAACACAACCGAGTAGCTTTCTCTTCGAAGAGGCTAGGGTAAGTTTTTGCAGTGTTTGAAAACTGGCATATGGCTAGAGAAATGACTTGGAGGTCATTTATTATATATCTATATACAATACAAATTATCACGATGCACTGTAATTATAACACAATAATCAAGGAAAGTATAGTCCAATAAACAAAAGGAAGAAAAGAAAGAAAATACTTAGTTTCCGCAGAAAAGATGTCCGTTGGTGAAATAGTCCGTTCTCCTTTAGCAGATTCTAGGTCTTTGTTATAAAGGGTCCTAGAATCAAGGCGGGGAATTGAGAGTCCGCCTGCTGGGCAGGCTGTATTCCTGAGGTGAATGTCAGTTCTGAAATATGGCATGTGCCATATCGTGGGATGTCTCCGCTGTACACAAGTAACAAGCACATATTCACATTCCCCACAAAATATGGAGTTCAGGGATACCAAATATTACTATTATAACTGGTTCTATGATGGGGGTAACACCATAACTTTACCTGGGTACATCTTAGAGTTATGTTTGTCCTATGTAAACGTCCAGTGAATTCTGAGTGACACGATGATGTAATTTTTACGTCCGTAAGATGCATGGGCTCTCTTAAAAAGGTAAAAATCATATCTCAGATTCATGTTGCAGTCTGGGAAACCTTGGTGCCGGCCTGTCTGCAGCAAGCTAGCTTATGGCAGCGACACCAAATGTCTCCCCCCAGGTGCAGTCTTCACACCTAGCTGTGATATCTCTGCAGACAGGGAAGTTCTTTTGTCAACCTGAGGAAGCCAGCTGTAATTGCGTTATCTGCTGGGCATCTATTGACTGATTTGAACAAAAGGACTATGTTGTTCTCTGGGTACAACAGAAGGACAGAAGGAGACGCTCTGAATAATCAAATTGTAGGTTCTGGGGCCTAGGGAAATAATTACTGTGTAATAGACCTACTGATCAATAAGGCAGAGTAATATTGATAATATTGGGAGGACAGTTCAATATTCTCGCAGATCATCCGTGACAGAGGGTGTCATGCAAATGCGGCGGGGCCGGTGCGGTCACTATACTCCGGCCCCGCCGCTCACTCACTTCCTTAATGCCTAAACCTTTTATAATAATAACTTTAATTGAAGTTCCGATCCCCACCCCTATCTATACTACTTACTAAATGTCCTGTAGCAGGCAGAGCAGGGCGAGCGGCCAGAACTCACTGATGTCACATGCCTGCGCCGCCTACTTTATGAATGAAGTAGGCGGCGCAGGCACGTGACATCAGTGAGTTACGGCCGGCCGGCCGCCCTGCTCTGCCTGCTACAGGACATTTAGTAAGTAGTATAGATAGGGGTGGGGATCGGAACTTCAATTAAAGTTATTATTATAAAAGGTTTAGGCATTAAGGAAGTGAGTGAGCTGCGGGGCCTGAGTACAGTGACCGCACCGGCCCCGCTGCATTTGCATGCCACTGTATTAGGGCATCTGTGGATGCCACTATTATGGGGTGGGGGATATGTGGATGGCACTGTTATGGGGTGGGGGATCTGTGGGTGACACATATATAGCAGATCCACCCCCCATAACAGTGCCATCCACAGATCCCCCTCCATAACAGTGCCATCCACAGATCACCCCCCCATAACAGTGCCATCCACAGATCACCCCCCCATAACAGTGCCATCCACAGATCACCCCCCATAACAGTGCCATCCACAGATCACCCCCCATAACAGTGCCATCCACAGATCACTCCCCATAACAGTGCCATCCACAGATCCCCCCATAACAGTGCCCCCCTACATCCCCCCCATAACAGTGCCATCCACAGATCCCCCCCCATAACAGCGCCCCCCTCAGATCCCCCCATAACAGTGCTATCCACAGATCCCCCC
The DNA here is from genome assembly GCF_014858855.1 of Bufo gargarizans. NCBI lineage: Eukaryota > Metazoa > Chordata > Amphibia > Anura > Bufonidae > Bufo > Bufo gargarizans. The sequence continues at coordinate 120,609,073 of NC_058082.1, read as the reverse complement.
ATAACAGTGCCATCCGCAGATCCCCCATATTTTTTTTCTTATTTTCCTCCTCAAAAACCTAGGTGCGTCTGGATTTTTGGTCCAGTGACCAGTGGTGTGTTTGAGGTTTAACCTCCCAAGGGTCTCTACTAGGGCCCATCCAATAGTATTTACATGATTGGGTATCAACTACCCCTTTTCTGTGGCCCACATAGGAAGAAAATTCTTCAATTTATTCCATAAATGGCAGGATTCCTTACACAGGGGCTGAATAAAGAAGCACTAATAATTGAAGCAGGTCAAGTCTTTTCTAAACAATCCATCCCGTTGAATACTATTGATATAAATAGCGGTTTTAGGAACATTGGTGGAACCTACAGACAGTATTTCCGCTCATGGTGGGAAATAGTAAGTCTGGAAACTTATATCACCCAAGGTATTGTGTATAGGGGTCTTAGGAACCCCCTTAGACCAAATAATCACACTGATGACCCGGAATTCGTTAAGGGCTGGGATCGTGTGATGACTGAAAATTCCCTCAGACTTATACAATATATGGTTGAATACGAAAAACGATATCTGGATCGTGTTTCTGACCAACTCACCCAGGAATTGAAAGAAATACTTAGTTTTAGTCAGCAACCTGATTTTAAAAATCAGGAAATCAAACTACAAAATAACTTATACGAGATAAATTAGACTTTGAGTCAGATCGTGTATATTCCTGGAAAAAGCAGAGGAATTTTCCAGCTACAAAAACTAGATATACTGATTACTCTGAATCTGAAACTTCAGGTACAGAGACAGTGAATCAAACTGGTCAAAACACTGGAACTAAAAGAAAAATCAGATACAACTGATATCGTAATTCGAAAAAAGCTACATCTTCAGCCGAATGTCAAGCACAGATACCAAGTGGCCAGCCCTCAAACAGTGCTGGCCCATCATTATTTTCATCAGTGTTATTAGATGGTCATCAATTCTCAACTGGGGGGGGGGGGGAAAAACCCAGTGGAAACATACCAGTAAGTGGTACTACTGCAACGATGATAGGAATAGATCAACCATTGAATATAGATCCCAAAACAAGTGGTCCTTCCCTGACACCATCTTGGGGTCAATTCCCCACAAATTCATCCGCCATTACCGCTTTTTTAGGCCAATCAGGGGTGCAGTTGAGGGACAGGGAAAAATGGGCCTACTCAATAAAGTGACACGATGGAGGGTTATGCCTGGTGAGTCAGATATAACTGATGTACAATTTCACTGTGAAATTCTTTGGTAACCGCTGATAGGCCACTGACCACACAGGTAATAAATCTATCTTCCAGGATTTTGTCACAATCACAAATTGATGTCCTAAGTAGGGGTCTTACATTTACACCGGTGCCTCGGTGTGATAAATTCATTTGGGTGAAAGATATTAATCTCTTTGCACGTAAACTTGCACTTCACAAACAGCATTTAAAGGGGTTCTTCACTTTCATTTAACTGAGGATCTATCCTCTGGATAGATCATCAGCTTCTGATCGGCTGGGGTCCGACACCCGGGACCCCCGCCGATCAGCTGTTTGAGAAGGCAGCGGCGCTCCAGCAGCGCCGCGGCCTTCTCGATGTTTACCGCCGGGCCGCCCGCCCACTGACGTCACGACTTGTATCAACTAGAGTGGGCGCGGCTAAGCTCCATTCAAGTGAACAGAGCTTAGCCGCGCCCACTCTAGTTGATACAAGTCGTGACGTCAGTGGGCGGGCAGCCCGGCGGTAAACAGTGAGAAGGCCGCGGCGCTGCTGGAGCGCCGCTGCCTTCTCAAACAGCTGATCGGCGTGGGGTCCCGGGTGTCGGACCCCGGCCGATCAGAAGCTGATGATCTATCCAGAGGATAGATCATCAGTTAAATGAAAGTGAAGAACCCCTTTAAGTTTGACACAGGACTCACATAAATTAATTCAGCAGGAACAGAGGGCCTTGTTAACGTTGGAGAGTTTACATGCGGAGAGTGAGGGTACCTGTACTGTAGTTGAACCCCCACTGACTAATTTGAAACCTCGTTCAAAGTGGACACCACCATTTTCTCAATGCAAAAACATAGAAACTTTTGTCGATCTGGTTACTGAAGAAATCAGAACCGTTAAATAAATAAATGTGGTGGCTCCACTAACTTAAACAGTGAAGAAGTTTCTGCTTTAGAAGCCCTAAAATAAAGATGATGAAATTGTAATTAAGTCAAGTGATAAGGGGGGCAACATAGTAGTCCAAAATAGGAACGACTATGACTTGATGGTTGAAAAATTATTAAGTGATAAAAAGGTCTATGAGATTTTGGATGGTAATCCTACAAATAGGTACCTCACTGATCTGCATGTGATTTTAAAAGATGCTAGGGATGGTCATTTGATCTCTAAGGAAGAATACGACTTCTTATATAATAAACATCCGACCATTGCAACTTTTTATGCACTTCCTAAAGTGCATAAAAACAAGGTCCCAATACCAGGTAGACCTATTGTATCTGGGAATGATGCACTAACCCAACCTGCTAGTATGTCGACACTATTTTAAGGCCTTTTGTTACAGAGCTACCGTCTCACATAAAGGACACGAATGACGTTCTGTCAAAAATAGCGAACGTTACATTATCTAAGTCAACGTTTTTGGCAAGCCTCGACGTTGAGGCCTTATATACTAATATTGAGCACAATCTAGGAATTGAAGCGGCCAGATCCTTTCTATACACAAAAAGCATGTCCTTTCATGCACATAATGATTTCGTACTGCGACTATTAATGTTTGTTTTGACGCACAATTATTTTTTATGTAATGGGACCTTTTTTCACCAGATTAACGGGACCGCGATGGGCACGCCCTGTGCACCGACCTTCGTGAACCTATTTCTTGGGTGGTGGAAGGACACTCTTGTTTTCTCTGAGGCAATGGAACCCTACACGAAATACATCAGTTACTGGGGCAGATTTATCGATGATGTCTTGCTGTTCTGGGAGGGGGAGAGGGGGCAATTTCTCGAATTTGTGGAGATACTCAATGCAAATGAGATCGGTATGCATTTTACCTTTGAAATCAATCCGACTCAAATAAATTTATGACATGGAGGAGGCGGGCCGATGACGTCTATCATGACGTAATCAGATGGCGCCGGTAAACAGAATTGGCAGAGGACGTGTGATGATGAGGTCATCACTAGGCGTCCATGTACTTGATACTGTTGACAAGCCCCCACAGCCGCGACCAATAGGTCAGTCGCTGCGGACAAACAGGGGCGTGACATAGCTAATATAGCTTCCTGTTCCTCAGCGCGCCGACGCTAATACCTCTAACCCCTGACAAAGCCGCATCGCGGCGAAACATGTCGGGTGGGGACTAGTGTTAGGCGCAACTTGATTTTAGGCAGAAGTTAGTGCTCAAAAGGTGCTTTAATAAGTACATATGGTGTCAGGAATATGAGCAATACGTTCCTGGGTGTGTGTATGTTGTGTTACTAGTGGCAGTGGCAAGTGATACGCAGGTCCACGTAGGGGCGTAGCTATAGGGGGTGCAGAGGTAGCAGTCGCTACCGGGCCCAGGAGACTTAGGGGGCCCAAAGACCCTTGTGTCACATAAGAAGACACCAGTATTATAGAAAGTCCTTGACTGTCACATCTCTGGCTGGAGGGAAGGGGTTAGGTTGAGAATTTAGCTTGGGGGTGTGCTGTTTAAATTTTTGCCTCAGGCCGCACGAAGGCTTTGTGCTCCCCTGCCCCTGGCCACAGAGCATTGAGGGAAGGGGGGCCCAAGCGGAACTCTTGCACCAGGGCCCATGAGCCTTTAGCTACGCCCTTGGGTCCACGTTAATAGGTGTTAGGTTTTACAGTTACGACCTGGGCCCAGGTCTAGGTGTTCCCCAAATAGGGTCACATCTTTGTTCCTGTGCATCAAAACTGCACACTTCAAACCACAACATTTCACCCTCCTTTAACCTTTTCTCTTGAATGTGAGAGGAATAGTTTCAATCACCAACGTAGCACACTCCAGCACTATCATCTGATAGTTTTAAGTGTGTGGGTATTGGTTTATCTCTAACCATATTTTAAATGATCAAATAAAGTTTAATGTTTTAATTCTCATACAGTAGTACCCCTACAGGGATTTTTATAGAGCCGGTTGATACGGACGCAGCGATACCTAATATGTATCCTTTTTTTTTATTTATGTAAGTTTTACACAATAACAGCTTTTTTAAAACAAAAAAAATGATGTTTTAGTGTCTCCATATTCTGAACTATAGTTTTTTTATTTTTTGGGTGATTGTCTCAGGTAGGGCAAATTTTTTGTGGGATGAGGTGACGGTTAGATTGATACTATTTTGGTAGGAAAACGCCTTTTTGATCGCTTGATTAATAGTTTATATAGCACAGTTTTTATTTTTTACGGTGTTCATCTGAGGGGTTAGGTCATGTTATATGTTTATAGAGCCAGTCGATACGGACACGGCAATACCTAATAACCAGACTTTTATAATATGTAAATGACCTCTCTACCAGCAAGTAGGTAGCAGCCACATCCTCCTTTCATAAAGACGCCCCCTCCTCATGTTGATTGACAGGGCCAGCGAATGCGCTCATCTTCTGGCTGGCCCTATCTGCTTTCAAAATCTGGCGCCTGCGCCGTACCTGTCTTCAGACGGTGCACCATTTTGTCACTGTAAAATGACAACTTTGTATAAATAAAATGGAAAAAGTTGTCTTTTACAGAGATATTTATCTCACCCAGCATGGGTATATGTAAAAATACACCCCAAAACACATTGCCCTACTTCTTCTGAGTACGGCGATACCACATGTGTGACACTTTTTTGCAGCCTAGGTGCGCAAAGGGGCCCAAATTCTAAAGAGCACCTTTAGGATTTCACAGGGCATCTTTTACACATTTGGATTCCAAGCTACTTCTCACGCTTTAGGTCCCCTAAAATGCCCGGGCAGTATAAATACCCCACAAGTGACCCCATTTTGGAAAGAAGACACCCCAAGGTATTCCGTGAGGGGTATGGTGAGCTCATGTAAAATTTTATTTTTTGTCACAAGTTAGTGGAATATTAGACTTTGTAAGAAAAAAAAAAAAGAAAAAAATCATTTTAAGCTAAAATTTATTCAAGAAGCATGAATGACGCAAGAACTAGAAAAAATATTGTAATGTAGAACCATAAGCTGTAAAAATCAGTCATAAACATGACCCCCAATGTGGATATTATATGCATATTTTTCTTTTGTACATGTTACATTTTCCCTTGTACTTGATTAATTTGACAAAACACTTGTAAGTACAGAGAATGAACAAACAAAAAATCGGATAGCTTTGAAAATTCGGAGATCCTCGCTTTGAAAAAATCGGGTACTACAACTAGTCAACGAAATGACTAACATGTTGAAACCCGATGTGGATAATTAAGGAAGGATGAGGAGAGTTTAAAAGTCGAGAGGTTCAGATCACAGGTTACCCACTGGGGAAGAGGTAAGTTATCTCGAAACGCATCTGGGCGGAATACCTGTGCGAGAATTTGATTACGAACTATACATGGCCATGTATTAAATTTTATTACCAAGGATAAAAAAAATTCGCTTGACTCACGAAAACCTACAGACCGACCAAGTCCCATGAGATTTGAGACAAGATCTTGAGAGTCGCTGCAAAGAAAAACCAACACTGCTGGATTGGGATGTGAATGGTGGGACGCCACCTGAAATAACTTCCACATGCAGAAAAAGAATCTCTTGATCAGTGCAAAGGGTTGGGAGTAACCAAAAATCTATATTCACTTTTGAAAGCTGGTGATACTAACTGTGCAAGCCTGAAACTTAGGCGAAATTGTGCCCTTTATACAAGGACTAAGGGCCCTTTATATCCTTATATCTCGATATTTGCCACTGGGACTTACACATATATATGGGTCTTTTGTACTGGGACTTCCACCGATAAACATAGGTTTCCAGAAGAAATTCAGCAGTAATCGATCCAGAATATTGTATTTTATGTTGTTTTTTATTCCATGTATTTTATTCGATTCAATTTTATTTGATCGATTTATCACAATTGATTTTTTATAATCGATATTCTATCGATAGACTGCATAATCGATGTTAGTACCTAGATTTATTTTATTGTGATTAGTGTTTTGAGTGCTGGTCCAACCTTATATTCACATTTACTTTAATGAGAGCAAGGGGTAGATCTTTTTGTCCAGAGCTCCAGGCATGATTGTCCACAGTGAGCCATCCGTTTATTGTTTTTTGCTTTTTTTGTAAATGTAAAACCTGCATAGTGCCAGGGGGAGGATTATAAATGCCTAATAAAGTGTACTGTACATTGTCAATTAGAGAGTCAGCAAAGACAAATCTTCCTTCTGTATCAATGACTAGTTGCGTCAATTTTGACGTAAATTTGCCCCTGTGAAGCTGGTCAGGACAGGCGGAATTTTAATGAACAAAAATTTCTGCCTAAGTATCCTAATTAACAATTAGCTAATTAAGCCCCTACCCCATATAACCCGGCCCCAACTGGACGGGGTTGCTTTATAACAAGTAAATGACAAAAAATCATACAAGGGGAGGGAAATTTGTGTGCTGCTGTTAGGACTAAGGGAAAACAAATTTACGTCAAAATTGACGCTTCCCTTACGTCCTAACCAGCAGCACAAGTGGGGAAGTAGCAAGAACCTCACCCAAATTGGGAGGGCTCCCTACTCCCCTCTCAGGAGAGGGCGGCACTTAAAACGGATTGTCCAAAGGCCATTCCCTCCGTCTGTCTAGACTCTAGACGGTAATGCGAAATGAAGGTGTTCAGAGAACTCCAAGAGGCGGCTGCACAAATCTGATCCAGGGGAATCAGTTTCTTCTCCGCATAAGAGGTGGATACAGCCCTGGTAGAATGGGCGGAGACGAAGGAAGGAGGCGTCAAATCTTGGGACAGAAAGGCCAGACGGATTGCCTCTTTAATCCACCTACTCAGAGTGGGTTTTGAGGCCTTCAGGCCCCTGTTTTTCCCTGCATAGGTCAGAAAGAGGTTTTCCGATCTTCTAAATTCGCCTGTTCTGTCCAAATATATTCTAAGACCTCTTGAAATGTCCAATGTACGGAGCCTTTCCTCCTCGGGAGAAGTTGCAGCCGGTGAAAAGGTGGGCAGACATATTGTCTGATTAATATTAGAAAAAGTAGGAACCTTTGGTAAAAAGGTTGGTAAAAACCTTAACAGGACCTTGTCCTGAAGGATTTTTAAATATGGCTCAGAAGCCCCCAGAGCCTGAAGTTCCCCAACTCTCTTAGCTGATGTGATAGCCAGTAGGAATGTGATCTTTAGGGATAGGAACCTCAAGTCCACTTCATTCAAAGGCTCAAAAGGGGGGACACATAACCCTTTTAGAACCACCGATAAGTCCCACTGTGGGATTGGTCTCAGGACTCTGGGTTTAAGTCTTTCGGCTCCCTTCAGGAACCTCTTGATTAGGGGGTCCTGAGAAATCGGTCTGCCAAGGCATGCCGATAAGGCAGAGACGTGAGCTCTGAGAGTAGATGGGCTTAGACCCTTGTCTAGACCATCCTGTAGGAATTGTAGAATAGCGGAGAGAGGAGGGTCTGAGGCAAATACCTCTCTGTTATTGCACCATTGCAGGAATATTCTGTAGATTCTGGAATACTTCTTGCTTGTAGATTCCGCTCTGGAGTGAGAGATTGTTCTCAGGACCTCCACAGATAACCCTCTAGCTTCTAGAAGGGACCTGTCAATCTCCAGGCTGTCAGATTGAGTCTCCTCAGATCTAGACAGGGACCTGTGTCCTGATACACAAGGTCCTGTATTAGGGGAAGTCTCCAATAATTGCCCTGACTCATCTTCATGAGCTGGGTGAACCAAGACCTCTTTGGCCAGAATGGCATGATGGCAACCACCGAGGTCTGGTCTTGCTTGATCTTCATCAATACCCTCGGTATCATGGAAATTGGAGGGAAGATGTATGCCAGCCTGAACCTCCATGTTATGGACAGAGCGTCTATCGCTACCGGGTTGTCCTCCCTGTAAAGGGAACAGAACCTGCTCACCTTGGCGTTCAATCGGGTAGCCATCAGGTCGATTTCCGGCGTGCCCCACCGCTGGACAATCATAGAGAAGATGTTCTCGTTCAGGGACCACTCCCCTGGAACTGGTAGACCCCGACTCAGGCGATCTGCCAGTACATTGAGATCCCCTCTGATATGGACTGCCATTAGGTGGGATAGATTGATCTCTGCCCAAGAAAGAATAGAACCTGCCTCCCTCAGGAGGGTTAGGGACTTCGTCCCTCCCTGTCTGTTTAGGTAAGCGACCACAGAAGTGTTGTCTGTTCGGACTCTCACCGCCTGACCGCGGATGAGAGGAGCAAAATGAAGGAGGGCTAGTTTGACCGCTCTCAGCTCTCTCCAGTTGGATGAGAGTATTTTCTCCTGGGGATTCCAAGTACCCTGTACTGGATTGTCCTCCAGATGGGCCCCCCAGCCCAGCAGAGAAGCGTCCGTGGTCAAGGTGATCCAACGAGGTTGGATCAGAGACCTCCCATCCTTTAGGTTCCTCCACCACTTGAGCGAGGAACGGACTTCTACCGACAGGGAGTGCATCCTGTCTAGGTCTTTGGGCTTGCGAGTCCAAGCTGCAAAGACCTCCTCCTGAAGAGGGCGTAAGTGCCATAAGGCCCACGGAACTGCCTCTGCAGATGCTGACATGTGGCCTAACATCCTCATAAGAACCCTTATGGAGACTCGTCTGGGTGGTATAAGAGACTGTGCGGCTTTTATTACTTTGTCCCTCCTTTGAGGGGACAGGTATAGGGTCATCAGTTGTGAATTGATCACAAAGCCCAAGAACGTTCTCGTGGTTGACGGGACTAAGTGTGACTTGTCCCAATTTATCAACCACCCCAGACCCTGGAGAATCTGGAGAGCTTGTTGAAGCTGACTCTGCAGGACGTCTGCGTTTGCGGCTTTTAAAAGCCAATCGTCCAGGTACGGTACGACTTCTAGCCCAAGGAGCCTTAAATGGGCGACCACAGGAGCCACTACCTTTGTGAAGGTGTGCGGAGCTGAGGATATGCCGAAGGGCAATACAGCAAACTGGTAGTGCTTCACTACCCCTTGCAAGGCCACAGCAACTCTGAGATATTTCCTGTGTGCTGGGCAGATGGGAACATGAAGGTAAGCATCCTTCAGGTCTATGGTTACCATCATATCTCCTGGGTTCAGGATGTTTAAGACAGAGCGAATGGTTTCCATCCGGAAACGCTTCTTCCTGATGAAGCGATTTAAATAACGTAAATCGATGATCATCCGCCAGTCTCCTGACGGTTTTGGCACCAAAAAGATGGGGGAATAAACCCCCTGCCGCCGTTCGCGAGGAGGAACCTCCTCTAATGCTCCTTTCTGTATATACTGGAGGACCGAGTCTTCCAGGATTAACTGTTTGTCGGGTGCTAAGGTCCTTGTTAGGACGAATTTGTCCCGAGGAAGGGAAATAAAATCTATTGTGTACCCTGACGCTATCACCTGTAGCACCCAAGGGTCTGGAATTTTTTGCACCCAAAAATCTTTGAATAGACTCAAACGTCCACCGACTGGGGGACTGAAAACTGTTCCTTCCTCTGGGACAACAGGGGGGAGGGGAGGGGGGTTGACGGCCTGTGGAGAGTCATAGATCAGGCTTGCGGTTCCCGCGACCGCGACCCCTACCTCTCTTATTATTTTCAGAACGCCTCTGGGTTCTGTCTCCCCCCTGAAATCTTCCTCCTCCTCCTCTACCCCTTCCTCGACCCCGAAAGGACTGCTGGGGGAGGGATTTACCCTTCTTGTCCGCTAGGTTCTCCATGAGAGCATCTAACTCGAAACCGAACAATCTACCAGGTTCGTAGGGAAGGGAGCAAAGGTTAAATTTGGACGTGTTGTCCGCCGCCCATGGTTTTAACCAGAGTGGGCGTCTACTGGCTGAAGAGAGCGCCATCGACTTGGCCGCTAATTTTAACTGTTGTTGGGAGGAGTCTGTTAAGAAATCGATCCCCAGTAAGAGGGTCTTGAATTGGTCCAAGATGTCGTCCCGGGCAACCCCAGAATCCAAGTCTGATTGGATTCTGAGTGTGCGAGCACGGATGAACTCCGATACCTCAGAGCACGCTATAGCAACCGAGGCTGAAGCGGAGGCAGCCGAGTAGTTGCGTCTAAGCGTGCACTCAGCTCGTCTATCTAAGGGGTCCTTTAGGTTGCTGCAGTCGTCTGAAGGCACTAGGGTTCTCTTGGAGAGCTTTGATATGGCCATATCCACCTTTGGAGGTGGAACCCAAACTAAGGAGTCCGCATCCTGTAGAGGGAACATTAGTTTAAACCTTTTTGTTAACACTGGCCCCTTCTCCGGGTGTTTCCACTCGGTTGCCATTAACTTCATTAAAGACTCGTCCACTTTAAAGGCCCTTGGCCCCCTAGAGGTGGACTGTGGAGCTTCCCCTTGCTCAACATCATGGTCCCTTGACCTGATGGAGCGCAATAGTCTTTGAGTCTTTTCGGCCGGAAAGAGGAAGGCCGAACTCTCTTCCTCAGAGGAAGAATTGTCTTCAATGGAGACTACGTCTTCAGACATGGGAACAGGACCAGGAGAAGCCTGCCTGGGCCTCTTGTTGGAGACTGCTCCCTTAATTTCGGCGATAGACGTATCCATGAACTGTTTCATCCATGAAAACATATCCACCATCGTTGGTTCTGGGTCCGCTCTGGGACGGCAGCCTGGACATCGATGGAATTCGTATGAATCCGGCAATGGGGTGCTGCAGGTGGAGCAGGCGAGATGTTTCTGCTTCTGGGTAGATTTGCCTAGGACACAGAGCACAGAATAAGAATTTGGACCCAAAATGGTACAAAAAAGGGGAAGCAGTACCTTACCGTGAGGTGGCGATGCCATCTTAGAAGCAAGCAAAAGGTAACTTCAAGGAAAACTTCCTGGGCGCAGGAGTAACCAACAGCAGAAGTCAGTTGAGCTCAGAGAACTGAGAGCAACATTGACCTGCCTCACACAGGTGCCTTAAATAGCACAAGGGGGAGGAGCTTACCATCACTCCCCCACCCAGGGGGTGGAATCCCGGTTAGAAGGTATAAGCTTTTAATAATTATACATTATTCTCCCCATTTTTCCCCCTATTGGTGCCCCAGCAACCGGGGCACGAATTTTAAGCATATTATCTTAAGCTGAAAGCGCTGAACACAGCGCTGAAGCCGGAGCCGCGGACCGGAAGTGACGAGTGTGACGCACTTCCGGTACACGCGTGATGCCGGCGGAGCGAAGCGACTGCTTCGGCGGCACACGTGGAGGGAGGCAGGGAGCCAAAACCGGCGCCATCTCCCCCCTGTAACAGGCACAGCCATCAGATCCCTGCAGCAGCAGGACATCCAGGGGTAATCACCAGAAGATGGAGTTTCACCGGAGGCACCCAAGGTAGGCGGAGACAGGCTCCCCTGTAGGATACCTAGGAAAAGAAAAAAAAAAAGGCAGAATTAAAGAACATAATAACCATTTTATAACATTATGGTCAATACTGGGAGACTCCAGTGAGGAGTCTAGCCTGTCCTTGAGTCCACAGGACAATAAAAAAGCAACCCCGTCCAGTTGGGGCCGGGTTATATGGGGTAGGGGCTTAATTAGCTAATTGTTAATTAGGATACTTAGGCAGAAATTTTTGTTCATTAAAATTCCGCCTGTCCTGACCAGCTTCACAGGGGCAAATACCCCACTTGTGCTGCTGGTTAGGACGTAAGGGAACCTTTACCTCCCAGTGTAGTTGTTTGTGTACCAACAAGGATACCCCTCTTGAAGAAGAGGTGTGATAAGAGTGTGGGGCTTATTGAAACCAGGGTTTCTTTAGTACCCGATAAGTGTTGGCAATAAGATGCGTCTCTTACAGACACAGTATTTGGGGGTTGAAGTTCCTAATACATGCAAATACCATAAATCTCTTTTGCAGTGTACCCAATCCCCTGACATTCCATGATAATATTTTTAGCTCAGCCATGGCTTCCAGGACAAGTACAGGTTATCAGGAGTGGAACATAATGCAGTGGCTGTATTAGCATATAACAGAGTTATATGAGTAACTGTGACAAACTGATAAAACATAATTATCATAAACCAAAAAAACAACGACCTAGATTCTTAACGTTGTATGATCTATAATTGTAGTGTTAGGCTAGGTCTACACGACGACATTTGTCGCGCGACATTTTGTTGCACTAATGTCGCGCGACAATTTTTATAATGGCAGTCTATGGTGTCGCACTGCAACATGCGACATGCTGCGACTGCGACAGTCGCAGAAAATCCATTCGAGATGGATTTTTCTGCGACTGTCGCGTCGCAGTCGCAGCATGTCGCATGTTGCAGTGCGACACCATATACTTCCATTATAAAAATTGTCGCGCGACATTAGTGCAACAAAATGTCGCGCGACAAATGTTGCGCCCTATCTGTCGCGCGACTTTTTGTCGCGCAACAAATGTCGTCGTGTAGACCTAGCCTTAGGTCTGGACCGGATTCTCAATCCAGACTATAGGCCAGTGGAACCGGGATGCCTCTGCCTGTGATGTGTGGCAGAAGCATTCTGGCTGTAGCCACAGTATTGGTATCGCCATTTTAAAACCATGTATGCAAGTATGTAAGCCCTATGTCTATAGCCAAAGTGAAACTAAATATAATCAAGAAGTTGCATTTAACTATATCTGAAACATATCAACTAGATTAAACCAGTCCTTTGACGTCTTCAGGTGACCAGTCCCTGGATGATGCCGAAATTCTGAGTGTCTTAGGGTTCTTCTCCGTCGGGCCAGCCATTTCGAAACTTCCCCGAATGATGTGAAGAATATCGCTCTGTCGCCGTCCACCGCTCTGTTTTGACGGATAGCCCATGGAGTAAGGGATGTTGGCTTCTCTTAGGCGTCTCTTGACATCCATGAAAGTGGCACGTTGTTTCTGCAGTTCCATGGAGAAGTCTGGAAAGATGGACACTCTGGTGTTGTAATATTTATTTCTTGTCATCTTTTGCCTAGAGCCAGTATCTTGTCTCTATCTTTGCAGTTGAGAAACCTGGCAAGCATGGGTCTGGGTGGAGCCCCCGGTGGGGGAGGTTATGTCGGTACTCTCTGAGCACTTTCTACTGCATAAGCTGAAATCTGCATCCGGAAAAAGTTATTTTATCCATTTTTCTGTAAACTCATCTGGTGCCCGACCTACCTTTTCAGGCAAGCCGATGATTCTAATATTTCTGTGGAGTCTGTTTTCTGGGTCGTCTGGTTTATCTGTAAATCGCCTCTTTTAGCCAGGATTGGTCCGGTCTGTAGCTCCAACCACTGAGCCTCTCTCACACGCCCATCCGTCTTGGCAATGTTAAAGATAATACAACCGGATCCAGATGGTTGTATCAGGCTACTTTCACACTTGCGTTCAGAGCGGATCCGTCTGGTGTCTGCACAGACGGATCCGCTCCTATAATGCAGACGATGGGATCCGTTCCGAACGGATCCATCTGCATTATAGTTTAGAAAAAATTCTAAGTGTGAAAGTTGCTCAGACTGATCCGTCCAGACTTTACATTGAAAGTCAATGGGGGACGGATCCGTTTGAAATTGAGTCATATTGTATCAACTTCAAACAGATCCTTCCCCATTGACTTACATTACAAGTCTGGACGGATCCGTTTGCCTCCGCACGGCCAGGCGGACACCCAAACACTGCAAGCAGCGTTCGGTTGTCCGTCTGCTGAGCTGAGCAGAGGACCAACGGTGCCAGACTGAGGCATTCTGAGCGGATCCGCATCCACTCAGAATGCATTAGGGCTGGACGGATCCGTTCAGGGCCGCTTGTGAGAGCCTTCAAATGGAACTCGCAAGCGGAGCCCCGAATGCAAGTGTGAAAGTAGCCTTATCAGTACCGCAAGAGTTTAAAAAAAATGCTAGTGTGAAAGTAGCCTTACATGTCTCACCTAAGTCCCCAAATATCTTGTTCTGAACAGACTTAAGCCTCTTTCACAGGGGGTCACGTGGGAAAATGCTATTTTTCCCGCGCAAGTGCAAAGCGTTTTAATGAGTCTTGCACACGTGAGAAAAATTGGCATGTTTGGTACCAAGACCCGAACTTTTTCACAGAAATCACCACTCATGTGCACAGTCCCATACAAATGAATGGGTCCAGATTCAGTGCGGGTGCAATGCGTTCACCTCGCACCCATGCAGAAACCTCACCCGTGTGAAAGAGGCCTTAGCTTTTTTTTTTTTTATAACTTCCATTTGAATAGGGGCTCTGATCGCTATGCATCTATATCTCCAGGATTGAATAAGAATTTTCCAGGCTGTCCCTCCATGACAGCACCACAGGAAGTTGTTTCTATCCTCTATTGGGACAGGAAACAGAGGTTAAAGGGGTATTCCCACCTCAGACAATAAGAGCATATTACTACAATATGCCCCCATTGTCTGATATGTGCGGGTCTCACAGGTGGGACCTGCACCTATGTCTAAAACAAAGCTGGCAAAGTGGTAGCTGCAGTACATGAATGGAGGGCAGATGCAGAGTGGGTCTCTGAAATGAGGCTAAGAGTGGGTAGAAGTGGAAAGTCTCCTTACAATCTAACCTGGCTAATACTTCTAAGTAGAGGTCCCCAAGCCATTTTCTGGGCCCATTACTTGTCTGCAGTGGCACGTATGCCCATGTTTGGCTCAGGGACCACATAATGGTGCCGAGTACCAGAGAGCCGCATCCCTCATGGGATAACCCCTTTAACATTCACTGCCCTGTCAGTTTGATGCATCCAATGTTTCAGAAACACATATGGTCTTTACACAGATGTTTTATTGGAAATTTTAAATACATTTTGCCGACATGATCCATTACAGACAGGCAAAAAGCGTTACTGAGGATGAAGGTGTTGTGGATGAGTGCTTTCAAGGAAAATTTTATCAAGTCTTTAAGAGTGCTCTTCTGCAAGTTTCTCAGCCTTTGCTACCGCTTCTTCAATAGGTCCTACCATGTAGAAAGCCTGTTCAGGCAAATGATCGTATTCTCCTGCAAGGACAGAAAAACGTAGGGTAAGTGGAAAACCACCAACAGAAACTTAAATTTCTCATCATGGGTTTTAACAAATTAAAATAGTCTTACCACTAGGATCAACACCTACTTTATGATAGGTGGGAGGCACTCACTGGTATTTGCCATTGAGTGATAACAGTAATTAGTTAATTGGCTTCAACACTAAATTAAAATATTACCTTGAAGGATTTGCTTGAATCCCTTGATAGTCTCTTTAAGTGGAACCAGTTTGCCCATATGTCCAGTAAAAACTTCAGCAACCTGGAATGGCTGGGACAGGAAACGCTGGATCTTGCGAGCTCTGGCTACAGTAAGTTTGTCTTCTTCTGACAATTCATCCATACCCAAGATAGCAATGATATCCTGCAGTGATTTGTAGTCCTATATAAATAGGAGGGGAGGGAGAGTTAAGAAACAATACACTGAAAAATGTTCAAGAACCACACACTTCCCAATAGGGTATTCAATTTTACACTGAACAAACCTGCAAGATTTTCTGGACACCACGAGCTACATCATAGTGCTCATGACCCACGATGTTGGGGTCCATGATACGGGAGGTAGAATCCAAGGGATCCACAGCGGGATAAATTCCAAGCTCAGCAATGGCACGGGACAACACAGTTGTTGCATCCAAGTGAGCAAATGTGGTGGCAGGGGCAGGATCTGTCAAGTCATCAGCAGGTACATAGATAGCCTAGAACACAAAGTAAGAACTTCAAAAGTAGAACTAATTAATGACAAGAATGCAGATAACACAAATAATGCCTCATCAGATAAAAGAAAAGTTGCTTCAGAAAGCTCAGAAGAACGAAAGTCTAAGGTTACTCATCATCTCAAGGCAGTAACTTTATATTCAAAGAAATTCCATACAAAATAGCCATTACTGACATATTTATAGCCCAACCAATCCCTTCAAAGGGTTCTGTGGGATATAGTTATGGTCAACATACTGACTGTCAAGACCTTGAGATGTCACAACTTGTACACACCTGCACAGATGTAATAGATCCCTTCTTTGTGGTTGTAATTCTCTCCTGCATAGTACCCATGTCAGTGGCCAGGGTTGGTTGGTAGCCGACAGCAGAGGGAATACGACCCAGCAAGGCAGACACCTACAAAAAGTAAAACCATTTTAGTTTTCTAGATTCTGTCCAATTCATGAAGCACACATACAGAAGTCCAAAAATTTTACCTCTGACCCAGCCTGGGTAAACCTAAAGATGTTATCAATGAAAAGCAGCACATCCTGTCCCTCTTGATCTCTGAAGTATTCAGCAACAGTCAGACCAGTCAGAGCAACACGAGCTCTGGCACCTGGTGGTTCATTCATCTGTCCATAAACCAGAGCTACCTAGGATGCAAAGACATAAAAATTATGCAAAAAAAAAAAATATATATATTTTTTTAGTTAAACAAGGTCTGTCTATAAAGGTAGATTACCTACTGAGAAGCCAGAAGGCGCTACTGCACTTTCTGAAGCCTCTGCAGCACATACTGCCATGTTTGAAAAGGCGTATAAAGATACCCAGCTTGCAGATGTTCCACTACTTTGCCATGAAAAGTGGCACCAGCCTTAGCTAACAATGTAAAGGTTGTGCCATGAAATATTACACTTCCTATGCAGCAGCTCATGCAAACAAATATATTTTTCTGTTGCTTCCCCTGGCAATAGCCTTTGAATGCCAGGAGTTAGTTTTTTTTTTAAGCTCAGACATGTAAATTTGACAAAAAAAAGTTCCAACACAACCCACACCACAAAGACAAACCTTTGATGTTGTGTCCTTCAGGTTAATGACACCAGACTCAATCATCTCATGGTACAAGTCATTTCCTTCACGGGTACGTTCTCCTACTCCAGCAAACACTGAGTAACCACCATGGGCTTTGGCCACATTGTTGATCAGCTCCATAATGAGCACAGTTTTACCCACACCAGCACCACCAAACAAGCCTTATAAAAAGAAGAAAAAAGTAAGCTCAATAGTTGAACTATTATGTTGATTTAGAGTTAGTCCTCAAGAGTTTCTTCAGATATGTTATACGTCTTCAGTAGTCTCAGAAGAACGAAAGTCAAATAAAGATCATCATAAGAAACTTTAGGGGGCTGTTAATACTGTATCCTTTGCAGCTTGAATTTGATACAGATTCTGTAGCAAGAAAAAAAAAAAAAGCTGGCAGGCAGAAACAGTTTCTCACAGGAGGTTGAAGTTTATGGTCAAGGCCGCTTAAATGGTAGCACAGTCCCACCATTTAAAATTAGCAGAGGCAGTTTCTGTGTGGCTGTCTGCCAGCTTTTTGGTGCAAAATCAGTCCCAAATTAAGGGCGTATTTACGCAAACATGTCGTGCTTTGCAGTCTGCAAAACACTGATGCAATTTGCGGAACAGAAGGCACATTATAGAAACCCCTATTCTTGTCCTGAAAACAGACAAGAATAGGACAATTTATAATTTTTGCAGGGCCACAGAACTATGGACGCCGATAGCACAGAGTGCTGTCCGCATCTTTTGTGGCTCCATTGAAGTGAATAGGTCCACCAAAAGAAAAAATATATATATATATGACTGGACATTTAGGGTCACATTTATTAAGACCAGCGGTTTAGACACCAGTCTTAATAAAGGCCCATAACTGGCGCAGGCCTCTCCATAACTTCTGCGCATTCTCCGCCAGTTCTGAATGCAAGACAGCTTCCGAGTCATCTTACATTTAGACAATTTCCTATGCCTAAAACAGGCATAAATAATGGTGAATAAGACAAGCCCTTGTGACCTGTCCCCAATTTTAGAACTGGCGTGAGCAGGGAGAAGTGACAGATAGCTGCGCAACTAAACAAAGCATTTCTGCTCCACCAATGAAGGAATACAAGCCAACATACCAATTTTTCCTCCTTTGGCATAGGGGGCAAGAAGATCTACCACCTTGATTCCTGTAACCAGAATTTCCTGCTCAACACTCATTTCAACAAACTCTGGCGCTTCAGCATGGATGGCAGCAAACCTGTGGGTGCATAGTAAGATATCAGACAAAAGGGAAATATCTAAAACCAGTTCTTACACATCTACAGCTAAGGTTAAAGGGGGTTATCCCATCTTAGACAATGGGGGCATATCGCTAGGATATGCCCCCACTGTCTGATAGGTGCAAGTCCCGCATGCACGGCCACCGCTCCCATTCATTTCTATAGGGCCGACGGAAATATCAGAGCCAACGCTCTGCTATTTTCTGCGGCTCCATAGAAATGAATGAAGGGCAGCTGCGCATGCGCAGTGCGCCCTTCTAAACTTTCTCCGCTCTCCTAAGATATGTCCCCATTGTCTAAGATGGGATAACCCCCTTTAAGCATGGAGCTCTATTTTGTAAGTTAGTGGCCTACAATTTCAATCCCATGAGACATAGCTCATTAACGGTAATCTCGGCAGTGAAATTCCTAAAGACTACACCTGTAGCCACAAGTAGACTGGTTTCTGGTACAGGCAGCCAGAAGACGTGCCAAGTTTTAGGCTAGGGCTACAGCAGTGTCACAAGATTTCTGGTATTGATACTCGATAGTGTCACACTGCAACATGACCCCCCCCCCCCCAAAAAAAAAAAAAGCTGTAGAAAGCTTGCTCGCCTGCTATACTGCTGCTTAACTCATACTACCAAAAAGCTTAGGGGCATCATTGTCACAGAAAGGATTAAAGTGCACCCCTCTTATAAAAGGTGCACGTCAAAAACTTCAAAACAGAAGAGCCAATATCTCAATGCGCATTTATTAACAACCATTTAACACTCCAAAATACTCACTGTTTGGTTGTAATAGGACCTCTCTCATCAATGGGCTCACCAATGACATTCATGATCCTTCCAAGGGTCTCTGGACCGACAGGAATTCTGATTGGTGTGCCAGCATCAAGGACCCTTTGCCCTCTAACCAAACCTTCGGTACCATCCATGGCAATAGTACGGACAGTGCTCTCACCTATCCCAAAGAAATTTCCATGAGAGAGGGGAAAAAAAAGTTTAGGAAAAAACCCTCCTTTCTAAACTTTTCCCGTTTCAGTTATTATAGTTCTGCATATATCATGACTGACAAATTATATAAGGCCACTGATCACATCCTTCTCAGATCAATAAGTTGCTTCAGGAGACTCAGAAGAACGAAAGTCATGATTGATGATCATCAATGAAGGAGCTTTTCTGCTTATATCCAAGACTACCAGATCTAAAAGTCACCTACTCCTATGTATTTTTACGAATACAAGGTACTAATAGTGCTCATTATAGACCATTTTCTGTAATTAGCGACTGATTATTAAAGAGCTGCAGAATATATTAGCGCTATAGGTTATCATCATGGGGCTATCAAGTCCTAATAATGTCACTGAGGCTCACAGCACTAAAGTGGCTTGCCAAGTTTACAAGTTATCCCCAATCCTGTAGAAGATCTGATCCTTCAGAGCCCAAATGCTGGGACCCATACCTATTCCAAGAATGGGGATCCCATTCCCCCAGTCTGATGGGGTTGCAGGTCAGGCATGCACCCTGCTGCTCCAATCATTCCCTGGGACCTCTAGAGTTAGCCAGATACAGTGCTCAGCCATTTCCAGCAGTCTTATGGAAAATGAATAGAGCGGCAGGCTACATGCCCGACTTGCTGCTCCATCAGATTGGGGCGACCCCTATTCTCAGGATCAGTGGAGGGCCCAGCAGTCAGACCCCCAGTGATCAGTCTGCCATCTCCTATGCTGCGAATAGGGGATAACTTCCAAACTCTGAACCACCCCTTTAACGTGTGCATACTGCAGCTTAAACTTTAGGGTTTCTCTGGTGGATCATATAGAAGTAGGGCCTGAAAAGGTACATTATAATGCTTTACCCAAGTGCTGAGCAACTTCCAAAACCAGCCTGGTGTCCCTGCCCTGGACCTCAAGAGCATTCAGGATCGGTGGCAGGTCTCCATCAAACTGGACGTCCACCACGGCTCCGATAACAGCGACAATGTGGCCGGTTGCTGTGCCTGGCTTGGCAGCTGTAGATGCCTGAGCTGCATAGTCTCTCCCTAGGAAGAGAAATACTGCATGACATGGCTGTAACACATAGACTTGTACAAGAAACATTCTGCCGCTTCCCCGTCACATCTAGATTCTGCTCAGCCGATGAAGGCACATCGCTAGGATATTCCCCCATTATCTGATAAGTGCAGGTCCGCACCTACGCTGAGAACAGAGCGAGGAAGGTGGTGGCCGGAGGACCCCGGGTCCATCCACCGCTCTGCCCATAGCAGTGAACGGGAGCACACACACCGCTCCCATTCATTTCTATGGGGACAACAGAAATAGCCAAGCCAGTGCTCAGCTATTTTTGGCAGCCCCATGGAAAATAATGGAGGGTGGCTGTGCACTCACCCTTCCCCACTGATCGGCTACAGCACATCGCTGCTTAGGCTACTTTCACACCTGCGTTAGGTGCGTATCCGTCTAGTATCTGCACAGACGGATCCGCACCTATAATGCAAACGCTTGTATCTGTTCAGAACGGATCCGTTTGAATTATTCTTTAAAAAAGAGTCTAAGTCAAAACGGATCCGTCCTGATTTACATTGAAAGTGGACAGATCAGTTTTCAATTGCACCATATTGTGTCAGTGAAAACTGATCTGTCCCCATTGACTTAAATTGTGTGTCAGGACGGATCCGTATCGCCAGGCAGACACCAAAATGCTGCAAGCTGCGTTTTGGTGTCCGCATCCAGAGCGGAATGGAGACTGATCGGAGCCAAACTGATGCATTCTGAGTGGATCCTTTTCCATTCAGAATGATTGGGGCTGAAGTGATCTGTTTAGAACCATTTGTGAGAACCCTGAAACGGATCCCACAAACGGAATTCAAAACTCCAGTGTGAGAGTAGCCTTACCTGCGTGTAGTATCCCTTGTGGCGTTGGTGCAGGGTAATTCTAGCAGTTTGTCCTGTAAGTGACTGGGAGAAGCTGCACTGCTCAGCCGCTGCAGAGTAGGAAGACGCGGACACAGCGCCCGCACAAGTGAGCGCCGCGGTCCTTTCAAAAGCTTGATCAGCAGGGGACAGCCCCTCACCAATGTGATATTAATGACCTGTCCTGAGGTCATCGATATCGTGACCCGACAACCGCCCTAAGACAGCGGCAGCAGGCAGTGTACAGGCAATGACACACGTCATCAGTGTGTGGAGGCAGCGACCTTGTAGACAAAGTGCCATAAGGAGACTAGTGTTGAGCGAACTTCTGTTTTCAAGTTCGGCGTACAAGGATGGGGTTATGTAAGAATTCCGGTACCACGGACCATACCTTATAGCGGAATCCATAACGGGGTTCTTAGATAACCCAAACCTTGTATGCACGCCCCCCCCCCCCCTCCCTTACATAGGGCTGCTTCAGTGTGAAGAACATTCCCAGAAAACACAAGCAACTTCAATGTCACCAAGTGACAATCTGCTGCAGCTAATGTCTGAGCAGGATACAACGCGCTGCACTGAGGGTGGCACAAATACACACGGGCATGGGTGGCACTACTGTGACCCTACTAGGTGATGGCGTCCACAAGGGCAAGGTGTCACCCACCAGTAAGCGCAGGAGCTGAGCACACTGCAGGACAGCGCACTGCGGCCGAGCACAAGGTCAGCCGGGCTCCTGAGGACGGAGATCCGCACCGTGTGCACAGGCCCCAGCAATGACCGCTACAATACCCGCCAGAAGACGTCGCCCATTCCCCGTTCTGCTCGCGCCCTACAACGTGCGGCGTGTCCGGGCCTCGCCCGCGGCCTACTCCCTATTCAATGACACGGCTAGGTCACCAGTCAGGAGGCACGCGCCCGGCTACTTACGGGAGTGCAGCGCCGCAGGAGATGTCCTCAGCAACGTCTGGCCCAGCTGCAGGGAGGCGGCGGCCGGCTTAAAGGCCTTGAGGGCCCCGGCGGAGCAGCGTCCGACAGCTCCTAACATGGCGGCAGCAGAAGGAGAGAGCAGCACAGAAGACGGAGCACTCTGGAAGTCTACCTCTAGGGGCGGGAACAAGAAGAGGAAAGACTGGACGTCACGGGGAGGGCTCGGGTTATTATTGGACCGAGTCTCTGTCACTTTCCCAGTTCCTTTGATTCTATTGGATGGCTGAATCAGAATTTGACGTCAGCTTCAAAGGGGCGGGATATATCTCGGGAGGACTGCCAGTCAGGAGGGGCGTGGCTTATCCGGCACTGTGACCTGTGCGGTCATGTCCTTCACTGTCTTTCAGAGATGGTGGAAAGGAAGTACAGAGGAGTGTGAGGAGCGGGCTGTCCTCGGGACTGACCCTATGCCTTCCAGTCTATGACGGATGTAGCACTAAAGTAAAACGTGGGCCTGGATGAAGGGCACTTTCACACTAGCGTTATTCTTTTCCAGTATTGAAATCCGGTAAAGGGTCTTAGTACTGGGGGAAAAAAAACGCATCAGTTTTGTCCTAATGCAGTCTGAATGGAAAGCAATCCGTTCAGTATGCATCAGGATGTCTTCCGTTCCGACCCGCTACCAAGTGTTCTGGAAAATGCTGCATCGCTGGATCCAGTTTTCCGGTCTGCGCAAGCGCCGGGACATAGGAGGAGCTTTTTTTGCTTTTGATCTTTAAATACCGGATCCATTATTTTGGATGATACCCGATCCGGAAAAAAAAAGCTTTCCGTTTGTACATGGCTTGCCGGATCCGGCAGGCAGTTCCGTTGCCAGAACTGCCTGCCGGAATCAAAACCGCTAATGTGAAAGTACCCTAATACCAGAGGCGTGCGGTGCGCTGCGGTCACACGCATATGTTGTAATGTGTCACGTGACCGGCGGTAAGAGACTGTTAGAGCCTGAACGCCTTATCTCCGGTTACAGAGGCCACACAGCACCGGAGTCTGGTGACAGGTCCGGAAGGTCATCGTGCTGTGACAGATTCAGCTTTTCACAATGAAATACATAGGAATTTTCTTAGGTGCGAATCTTTCCCCACAAATCTATACCTCAGTCTGCTCAGCTCCTCCTGCTCTATAACATTATATATCAGTCTGCTCAGCTCCTCCTGCTCTATAACATGAAATATCAGTCTGCTCAGCTCCTCCTGCTCTATAACATGAAATATCAGTCTGCTCAGCTCCTCCTGCTCTATAACATTATATATCAGTCTGCTCAGCTCCTCCTGCTCTATAACATTATATATCAGTCTGCTCAGCTCCTCCTGCTCTATAACATTATCTATCAATCTGCTCAGCTCCTCCTGCTCTATAACATTATATATAAATCTGCTCAGCTCCTCCTGCTCTATAACATTATATATCAGTCTGCTCAGCTCCTCCTGCTCTATAACATTATATATCAGTCTGCTCAGCTCCTCCTGCTCTATAACATTATATATCAGTCTGCTCAGCTCCTCCTGCTCTATAACATTATATATCAATCTGCTCAGCTCCTCCTGCTCTATAACATTATATATCAATCTGCTCAGCTCCTCCTGCTCTATAACATTATATATCAGTGTGCTCAGCTCCTCCTGCTCTATAACATTATATATCAATCTGCTCAGCTCCTCCTGCTCTATAACATTATATATCAATCTGCTCAGCTCCTCCTGCTCTATAACATTATATATCAATCTGCTCATCTCCTCCTGCTCTATAACATTATATATCAGTCTGCTCAGTTCCTCCTGCTCTATAACATTATATATCAGTCTGCTCAGCTCCTCCTGCTCTATAACATTATATATCAGTCTGCTCAGCTCCTCCTGCTCTATAACATTATATATCAATCTGCTCAGCTCCTCCTGCTCTATAACATTATATATCAATCTGCTCAGCTCCTCCTGCTCTATAACATTATATATCAGTCTGCTCAGCTCCTCCTGCTCTATAGCATTATATATTAGTCTGCTCAGCTCCTCCTGCTCTATAACATTATATATCAGTCTGCTCAGCTCCTCCTGCTCTATAACATTATATATCAGTCTGCTCATCTCCTCCTGCTCTATAACATTATATATCAATCTGCTCAGCCCCTCCTGCTCTATAACATTATATATCAGTCTGCTCAGCTCCTCCTGCTCTATAACATTATATATCAATCTGCTCAGCTCCTCCTGCTCTATAACATTATATATATCAGTCTGCTCAGCTCCTCCTGCTCTATAACATTATACATCAGTCTGCTCAGCTCCTCCTGCTCTATAACATTATATATCAGTCTCCTCAGCTCCTCCTGCTCTATAACATTATATATCAGTCTGCTCAGCTCCTCCTGCTCTATAACATTATATATCAATCTGCTCAGCTCCTCCTGCTCTATAACATTATATATCAGTCTGCTCAGCTCCTCCTGCTCTATAACATTATATATCAGTATGCTCAGCTCCTCCTGCTCTATAACATTATATATCAGTCTGCTCAGCTCCTCCTGCTCTATAACATTATATATCAATCTGCTCAGCTCCTCCTGCTCTATAACATTATATATCAGTGTGCTCAGCTCCTCCTGCTCTATAACATTATATATCAGTCTGCTCAGCTCCTCCTGCTCTATAACATTATATATCAGTCTGCTCAGCTCCTTCTGCTCTATAACATGCTGCCTGCAGATTCAAGGGCTTTTCCATGGTAACAGGTTCCTAAAAAACACAAGAATGTCTTCACATGAAGGACAGGAGCGCCAGGACCTTGCCAAGTATTGTTTGCCCTACTTTACCTTCACACTTTCCTATGTATTTTTGAAAAGCTGAATCTGTCACAGTCCGATGACCTTCCGGACCTGTCACCAGACTCCGGTACTCGGTGCAGTGTGGCCTCTGTAACCGGAGATAAGGCGTTCAGGCTCTAATAGTGTCTGACCACCGGTCACGTGACACCTTAGAATACTGATGGCTAACCTCCGGCACTCCAGCTGTGGTGAAAACTACAACTCCCAGCATGCTCCATTCATTTCTATGGCATTCTGAGAACAGCTAATCAAGTGTACATCTTGGGAGTTGTAGTTGTACCACAGCTGGAGTGCCGGAGGTTAGCCATCACAGCCTTAGAACATAAACGTGAGACTGAACCTCTCTGCTCAGCTCCTCCTGCTCTATAATATACTGTAAGGGTGCCTACACACACGAATTTGGCTCTGACTTTTTTTTCTTTACCAGTAAGGGGCCATTCATAGGGCATAAATTTGTCACGGACAACACTGCAGAATTCAGTCAGCAGCCGTGTGGTGTCCCTTGTTTTCACTGGGAGGCAGCGCTGCAGTTCATGGGCCGGCATTTTCATGTTGGGCCAGGAAGGGACATGTCCCTTGTTGGTGTGGTGTCTCGATGGAAGCCGCACTGGGTGTCCGCTTGCTGTTTAGCTCCATTCAATGTGAACAACTGCAGCAGAAACCAGGTCCGTTTTTGCCGTGGGGTATGTGGCTGAATTTGAGTGACAGAATCATCCGGCCACCTGAACGGACCTTAAAATAACATCAGAATATGGTCACATGTTGTTTTTTAGGACACCTGCATTTGTGCTGCAGTTTGTGTTTAAATTACTGTGTGAACTGTTTTTCTCGCTCGTATCATTGGGGGACACAGGAGACCATGGGTATAGCTGCTGCCACTAGGAGGCGACACTAAGCAAAAAAAAGTGTTAGCTCCTCCTCTCAGCTATACCCCTCCTGCAGACACTGAGCTAATCAGTTTTAGCTTAGTGTCCGTAATAGGTAGACATGTTTTCCTGCAGGTCTGCCAAAGATTTTTTTTTCATATTTTTATTTTTCCGATCAGACTACAGACCGTTATTCCCACACTTGAGGGGGGAGACCCGTGGGTCCTCAAGCCCGCTGCTCGTTCCCCACCTCTGGACGACAAGGAGGAACGATCTCAAATCCTCTGTTACCCGCCAGCTATAGTGTCACCTTGCTGCTACTTCTGGAAGTCCCCCTGTTACCAGTGTAGCCGCCCCTCCCCAAGGGGCAGCACACCGAGGAAGGTGACACTGCTGGAATCGGGGTGGGAAGAAAACGTCTAGGCTACTTTGACACCCGCGTTTGGTGCAGATCCGTCATGGATCTGCACAAACGCATCCGTTCAGATAATACAACCGCATGCATTAGTTCAGAACGGATCCGTTTTATTATCTTTAACATAGCCAAAACGGATCCGTCTTGAACACCATTGAAAGTCAATGGGGGACGGATCCGTTTTCTATTGCGCCATATTGTGTCAGTGAAAAAGGATCCATCCTGACACACAATGTAAGTCAATGGAGATGGATCCGTTTTCACTGACACAATATGGCATATGGATCCGCACCAAACGAGAGTGTGAAAGTAGCTTAGACGGTTTCACCCCGATTCCAGCAGTGTCACCTTCCTCAGTGGAGAGTTGTTGCGATACCAAATTTTTGATTCAATTTCGATACCATAAAAAAGTATTGCGATACTCGATACCACCCGAAAAAATAAACAAAAAAATGCCACGTGCCTTCCCCATTTTCAAAAAATGGCGAATCGTGCAGTTTTATTTATTTTTTTCTGTTCCCGCGTTCACCGCATAGATTTTTTAAAATATTTTAATAGTTTGGACTTTTTTGACGTGGCGATATGTTTATTTATTTTATATGTGAAATTGGGAAAGGGTGATTTATACTTAATATTTTGTTTTGTTTTTTAATTTTTTTTGCACTTATTATTTAATAACTATTTCCCCCCTTAGGGGCTAGAACCTGGGATCTTTTGATCCCTTGTCCTATTCACCCTGATAGAGCTCTATTAGGGTGAATAGGACCTCACACTCTCCCTGCTGCCCTGTGCATAGTACACACAGCAGCAGGGAGGTTACCATGGCAGCCAGGGCGTAGGGTCCTGTTTGCCATGGTAACCGATCGGAGCCCCAGGATTACACTGCTGGGGCTCCGATCAGAAGCTTCCACTGCCACCAATGAGAAGGAGGGGAACCTGTGGCCACTGCCACCAATGAGAGGAGGAGAGGGGACTCTGTCGCCACTGCCACCAATGAGAAGGAGGGGAACCTGTGGCCACTGCCACCAATGAGAGGAGGAGAGGGGACTCTGTCGCCACTGCCACCAATGAAGAGGAGGGGACCCTGTGGCCACTGCCATCAATTATTTTAATACTGGGGGGGTTGAGGGGGGTGGGCGCACTTTGCCACCAATGATTTTAATGGGGTGGGTGGGGGGGCGGGCGCACTGAGCCATCAATGATAATTAGCCTTTAATACAGGAGGCGGGTACTGGCAGCAGATCAGCGGCAGTTAACCCCTCAGGTGCCGCACCTGAGGGGTTAACTGCTGCCGCTGATCACAGCTCCCTGTCAGAGGCAGGGTGCCGGGTAGGCGATTCTGCTGCCAGCACCTGCCTCCTGTATTGTGGGTTAAAGACGACCTTATATGGGTCCAGACTTAGGGCTCTTTCACACTTGCGTTGTCCGGATCCGTCGTGTACTCCATTTGCCGGAACTGCCCGCCGGATCCGTAACACCGCAAGTGAACTGAAAGCATTTGAAGACTAATCCGTCTTCAAAATGCGTTCAGTGTTGCTATGGCAGCCAGGACGCTATTAAAGTCCTGGTTGCCATAGTAGTAGTGGGGAGCGGTATACTTACCGCCCGTGCGGCTCCCGGGGCGCTCCAGAATGACGTCAGAGCGCCCCATGCGCATGGATGACGTGCCATGCGATCATGTCATCTATGCGCTTGGGGCGCCCTGACGTCACTCTGGAGCGCCCCAGGAGCCGCACGGACGGTAAGTATGCTGCTCCCCCGCTCCCCGCTACACTTTACCATGGCAAACAGGACTTTAGCGTCCTGGCAGCCATGGTAACCATTCAGAAAAAGCTAAACGTCGGATCCGGCAATGCGCCGAAACAACATTTAGCTTAAGGCCGGATCCGGATTAATGCCTTTCAATGGGAATTAATTCCGGATCCAGCCTTGCGGCAAGTGTTCAGGATTTTAGGCCGGAGCAAAAAGCGCAGCATGCTGCGGTATTTTCTCCGGCCAAAAAACGTTCTGGTCCTGAACGGAAGACATCCTGATGCATCCTGAATGGATTTCTCTCCATTCAGAATGCATGGGGATAATCCTGATCAGGATTTTTCCGGAATAGAGCCCCGACGACGGAACTCTATGCCGGAAAAGAACAACGCAAGTGTGAAAGAGCCCTTAGTTAAGTATTAGGCTACACAGAGTGGCGCCCAAAGATGTCCCTGCTCTTACTATTATTCCTGGGTGCCGCTCCGTTGTGCCACATTACTGTCTCCTCTCCTGCTCCGTATGCTAATTACTATCGTAGCAATGGGGAGGAGACAGCAGCTTCTCTCCTGGGCGTTCCTTCTTCCTGCGCTGCGATTGGACAGCGCTACAGCCAAGGGAGAAGGAACGCCTAGGAGAGAAGCTGATGTCTCCTTCCCACTGTTACACTGGTAACAGGGGGGACTTCCAGAAGTAGCAGCAAGGTCTTACATTGTGTCAGGACGGATCCGTTTGGCTCAGTTTCGTCAGCCTCCAAAGTGGAATGGAGACGGAACGGAGCCAAACTGATGCATTCTGAGCGGATCTTTAGCCAATCAGAATGCATTAAGGGCAAAACTGATCAGTTTTGGACCGCTTGTGAGATCCCTGAACGGATCTCACAAACGGAAACCAAAACGTCAGTGTAAAAGTATTACCTACCATTACCCTCTTCCATAGGCAGAGTACTTGCACTACCACGGTATACTGTACAGCCTGTAGCATTACCCCCTTCTATAGGTGGAGTACTTGCGCTAGCACAGTATACTGTATATTGTCACATTACCCTCCTTTCATAGGCGGAGTACTTGCACTACCTCTGGATATGTCCGACCTGTAGTATTACCTTCCTTCATAGGCGGAATACTTGCACTACCTCTGGATACTGTACAGCCTGTAGCATTACCCTCCTTTCTTAGACAGAGTATTTGCACTACCACTGGATCCTATTAATTCTGTATCATTGCTCTTTTTTCATAGGCAGGGTATTTGCACATGGGTCCCTATACATCCAGTAGCAAGGCCTCTTTCCATAGGCAGAGTATTTGCTTCACCACTCGATACTGTACAGCCTGTCACATTACTTTCCTTTTATAGGCGGAGTACTAGCAATACCACTGGATACTGACGTCCTGTACCATTACCCTCCTTCCATAGGTGGAAGGAGCTACTGCTGTTTGACCTCATTTTCAGGTGGTGTCTCCCTTCTGGAGAGGCCATGGGTGCTCGTATGGCCTCCCCTGTGAAGCAGTCTTTGCGCTGGCCGTAGATTTTTGGGCTCCGTGGCTACTACTGTGTGATCCCTTCCCAGGGGGAGTTTTTGCTTTCTTCCTTCAAATGCAGACAGTCACTGGTTCTGGCTTACAGGATACATTGTCAGTTGGCACGGCACCGGAGGTTTTTGCCGCATCCCCTTCCTCCATGTAGGGTATCAACCCTGGCATTTAGTGCGGTTTTCTGCAACATATTTACCAGGCGTGGTATGTATGGTGTTCCTGAGGTGGTGGTTCACTTATTCCTTATGGCGTTGGTCAAATGCCCATACCAAGCCATGCTACTGGTGATGGGTTTGCTCACTGCTGGTGGGCACTAGTGCGGTTTTCTGTACCTGGTATAACCTAACGATTTCTGTGGCGCTGGTTTAGCGCCTTGTTCTCTTCACCTGTCGTGCATTGCCTCTTTCATCTGCTACGGTGACAGCATCAGCGTTCCCTCCTTGTGGAAGTTTGGGTATACACTTATCCAGTTTGCCTCTGTGAGTTGACTGCACTGCACTGCTTCCCTCCCTGGGTACGGCGGTCGTTCTTTCCTTGTTGTCACCACTTACACTAGTTCTCTATTGAACTGTATCAGCCTCTTCTACTTCTCCCCTTCCACAAGGCGAGTAGTTGCACTTCCCCAGATACTGTTTCTGCTTGCTTGGCCAGTTTCTATAGCCGTTGGGTTCTTGTAGGCCCCCTTTCTGCTGTGGAGTATCTGCGCGGGTAGTATTGTTCTGTTACCGTTTTTCTTCTGGGACTTTGTGGCGTTTGACGTCCACGCGCATATCTGGTTCCGGTCTGGCCGTTTCATACATTCCTCTCATAGCCTTCTTCTCTTCTTTAGGCGGAGTTGGTCCGCAGTGGTGGTCGATAGTGTCTGATGGGTTTGCGCAACTTTTATGTTTTCAGACATGTACGTTGCTTCTACCTGTTCCCTTGGCCTCGGTACTTTTTCTTTAGCTTCCAGTTAGGCCTGCCAGTTCACGCAGCCTTCCATAGGTATCAGACGGCTTCCCTCTTCTCTTGTTATGGCGCTTAAGAGCCTCCTCTCCATGTCTCTGCTTACCACATTGTCATTCTCCTTGAGGAACATTCTTATGAGTCAAACCCCTTGGCCGAAGGTCTAAAAGGGACGTTTTTTTGATCCCGGAGGACACTCTTTTCCTACCAGGTTACTCCCCAATTTTTTGGGGTCAGTCCCACTGCCTTGCTCTCATTGTGTCTCTTTCCCCCCTCGATATTCTTTTCTTGTGGGCCATGGTTATGCCTGACATCCAGGTTCTCTAGCCCTGATTTGTTAATGGTTCTGCTGGAGTGCTCTTCTCCTTTGACAGCCTCGTATGGAGTTGAGGGTTGTCGCCTTCTGACACCTCTACTTCTTCCACCATGGGGGGTGGGCACGATTTGTCATGTCTGCAGTTCTCTGGCCCTTTGGTATCCACGTTGTGTGTGTTGATCACTCTAGGGGGCACTTTTCCTGGGGTGCTGGTCCTTGGCTATAACCTAAGTTCCAAAATATGTTGATCGCGCTGCCTATGAGTGTAGAATTACAATCCCAGATTCTTATCCCAAATGCGCAGTTGTTACACCTTGTAGCCAAATAATCGGTTTCCAGAGGCTGGTGCACTCACGTACACCTGCACCCTAGAGAGAGGTTATAACACAATAGTGAAGTTCCACCAGGTAGTTCAGCATCAAGCAGTTTTATTCTACTTACAAAAACGACATAAAATTTCAGCCCTTAAAATCAATATATTCTCGTCACAGAAAGTCCACCCAACCCGGGTTTCGCCAGTCCAGCTTCGTCAATAGCGATGGTATCCTCCCTTACAGGTGTGGTATTTATTGGTCCTCGATCACATCTACAGACGTGGACAAAATTGTTGGTACCCTTTGGTCAATGAAAGAAAAAGTCACAATGGTCACAGAAATAACTTTAATCTGACAAAAGTAATAATAAATTAAAATTCTATAAATGTTAACCAATGAAAGTCAGACATTGTTTTTCAACCATGCTTCAACAGAATTATGTAAAAAAATAAACTCATGAAACAGGCATGGACAAAAATGATGGTACCCCTAACTTAATATTTTGTTGCGCAACCTTTTGAGGCAATCACTGCAATCAAACGCTTCCTGTAACTGTCAATGAGACATCTGCACCTCTCAGCAGGTATTTTGGCCCACTCCTCATGAGCAAACTGCTCCAGTTGTGTCCGGTTTGAAGGGTGCCTTTTCCAGACTGCATGTTTCAGCTCCTTCCAAAGATGCTCAATAGGATTGAGGTCAGGGCTCATAGAAGGCCACTTTAGAATAGTCCAATTTTTTCCTCTTAGCCATTCTTGGGTGTTTTTAGCGGTGTGTTTTGGGTCATTGTCCTGTTGCAAGACCCATGACCTGCGACTGAGACCAAGCTTTCTGACACTGGCTAGTACATTTCTCTCTAGAATTCCTTGATAGTCTTGAGATTTCATTGTACCCTGCACAGATTCAAGACACCCTGTGCCAGACGCAGCAAAGCAGCCCCAGAACATAACAGAGCCTCCTCCATGTTTCACAGTAGGGACAGTGTTCTTTTCTTGATATGCTTCATTTTTTCGTCTGTGAACATACAGCTGATGTGCCTTGGCAAAAACTTCGATTTTTGTCTCATCTGTCCACAGGACATTCTCCCAGAAGCTTTGTGGCTTGTCAACATGTAGTTTGGCATATTCCAGTCTTGCTTTTTTATGATTCGTTTTCAACAATGGTGTCCTCCTTGGTCGTCTCCCATGTAGTCCACTTTGGCTCAAACAACGACGGATGGTGCGATCTGACACTGATGTTCCTTGAGCATGAAGTTCACCTTGAATCTCTTTAGAAGTCTTTCTAGGCTCTTTTGTTACCATTCGGATTATCCGTCTCTTAGATTTGTCATCAATTTTCCTCCTGCGGCCACGTCCAGGGAGGTTGGCTACAGTCCCATGGATCTTAAACTTATGAATAATATGTGCAACTGTACTCACAGGAACATCTAGTTGCTTGGAGATGGTCTTATAGCCTTTACCTTTAACATGCTTGTCTATAATTTTCTTTCTGATCTCTTGAGACAGCTCTTTCCTTTGCTTCCTCTGGTCCATGTCGAGTGTGGTACACACCATATCACCAAACAACACAGTGATTACCTGGAGCCATATATATAGGCCCAATGGCTGATTACAAGGTTGTAGACACCTGTGATGCTAATTAGTGGACACACCTTGAATTAACATGTCCCTTTGGTCACATTATGTTCTGTGTTTTCTAGGGGTACCATCATTTTTGTCCATGCCTGTTTCATGAGTTTATTTTTTTACATAATTCTGTTGAAGCATGGTTGAAAAACAATGTCTGACTTTCATTGGTTAACATTTATAGAATTTTAATTTATTATTACTTTTGTCAGATTAAAGTTATTTCTGTGACCATTGTGACTTTTTCTTTCATTGACCAAAGGGTACCAACAATTTTGTCCACGTCTGTATGTACCGCCCATCTATACAAAAAAACCTTTCCTCTTTTTTTTTTTAGTTTCTCCCGGATACTCATCAAAACTCAAACAATAAATAGACATAAATTCCTAAAATCCACAAATGCTAGCGGTATTTTGACACAGAGCTTATAATCCACACATTTCCAATAACCCTCCCCTTTCCATTCATAAAGAGGTCACGTGGTTACGCTCCGATCACATGGTTCCCTAGAGCCAATCACAACCCACTATATTCTATTCATTCTTAGTAAACTTTAACAGGTATCCAATGACAGTGGAAACACACCACCCCCCACTTACTCATTCCACCAGGCACGGCTTCAGATCGAACTCAGCATTTAACCCTGCTGGTTTCAGGGTCCCTAATTTGTTGTATATCCATCCAACTTCCTTGCGGTTGATATTGGCAACAGGATCCCCTCCTCGCCAATTCCTCTCCACCTTCCAGACCACTAAACTTCAAGCCCGCCGGGTTTTTCCCATGCATAAGCTTGTAGTGTTCCACTACACTTCAAGCTTATGCATGGGAGAAAAAAAAATTGTGGCTTTTGTGTCCAATAAAAATGGGACAGTGACTTAGCATTTTTTGTAACATTTTTGCCCAGATAGTGTATTTTAGCATTATTTTTAATGGCAATTTTTAGATGCCTTGCGTTTTTATAGGAACATATGTATCCTCTAATGTCACTTCGTCTGTAGAGCACTATAGGGAAAGAAGGTATAAAAAAGGCCATTTAAAAAAACAGGGACATACACAGATCTTCTAGGCCCCCATAGAAAACAGTATGGGACCCCTGCCCCCCAGTTTCCTAGTACGTGTGCAACAACAAAATTTCTGACAAATTTCCTTTTTTTTTTTTTTTATTAGGCGGCCTCTATGTCAGAAAAAAAAAGTGGAACAGGTGCTTCATAAAAATGGCACTCATTTTTACCAGGCAACTGCCATAAATACATTAATAAATCTCCTGGTTCCCCTCTATGGTATTACAAAGCTGGTTACCTGTAATCACCACTAGGGGGAGCTCAGTGCATAGGAATATAGTCACCATTTACTGGCATAAAGGCTGAAAAAATATCTTTGCGTTGGACTCCCTCTAGTGGCGGCTCCATGAAAATGCAGTGTTTTGTTGCCGGAACAAGGATTCAGAGCTGGCCCCTTGTCCCTTGTAGCAGCTGCATGGTCTGCCTCCATTGAAGGTATTCCACAACACACACTTGCATTTGCATTTTTTAAGCAGGAAAAAAAAAGGTGCCTGTGAGAAATAAAAACATCAGACAAGAAGAAAAAAAATGCTAGACCAAGTCCATGCTGTGTGTCAGTTGAAAGATCTTTGAAAGAACGTTTCCAGAAAGATCTTTCGTCCATCTCCCATTCTTTTTTCCTATTAGGCAGCTTCATATGGCAGACCTGGAAGTCTTCACAAGGCCCCAGACTGCAATAGTAACTGACCCGAACCCAGCGATTTCACCCATTCAGAGGATAGCTGGAGCCCCCTCCCTCTGTCTAACCTCTCAGATGCTGCGCTCCCTATTGACTGCACTGTTAGCCATGGTTGTTATAGACTGGTCATTGCGTCTGGGTGTTACATAGCTCACACCACCGCTCTCTTTCTTACCATTCTCCCTCTTGTAGGCTGCAGGCCACTACAGAATGCTGGATCACAAACAGGACATCAGCATCCCGGTGAAGGCGGTACAATAATTGCACTGCATTGTGATACCTATACCTGGATGCTAACCATTGCATGCTTCTACTTAAATGTCCTACTTTCATGATATAATATCACTGTAGTGTGAACTTTTCACATTTTCCATAAATTTTACCCCAAAGCCAAATATCCCTTACTTTTTGTGAGTAGTGTATGCGTATATATACAGTGGATATAAAAAGTCTACACACCCCTGTTAAAATGTCAGGTTTCTGTGATGTAAACTTTTTCCACCTTTAATGTGACCTATAAACTGTACAACTTAATTGAAAAACAAACTGAAATCTTTTAGGTAGAGGGAAGAAAAAATATAAAAATAAAATAATATGGCTGCATAAGTGTGCACACCCTTAAACTAATACTTTGTTGAAGCACCTTTTGATTTTATTACAGCACTCAGTCTTTTTTGGCATGAGTCTATCAGCGTGGCACATTTTGACTTGGCAAGATTTGCCCACTCTTCTTTGCAAAACCACTCCAAATGTGTCAGATTGCGAGGGCATCTCCTGGGCACAGCCCTCTTCAGATCACCCCACAGATTTTCAATCGGATTCAGGTCTGGGCTCTGGCTGGGCCATTCCAAAACTTTAATCTTCTTCTGGTGAAGCCATTCCTTTGTTGGGATGTATGCTTTGGGTCGTTGTCATGCTGAAAAGATGAAGTTCCTCTTCATGTTCAGCTTTCTAGCAGAACTCTGAAGGTTTTGCGCCAATATTGAGTGGTATTTGGAACTGTTGATAATTCCCTCTAGCTTAACTAGGGCCCCAGTTCCAGCTGAAGAAAAACATCCCCAAAGAATGATGCTGCTGCCACCATGCTTCACTGTGGGTATGGTGTTCTTTTGGTGTTGTTATTGCTCCAAACATATCTTTTGGAATTATGGCCAAAAAGTTCAACCTTGGTTTCATCAGACCATAACACCTTTTCCCACGTGCTTTTGGGAGACTTCGGATGTGTTTTGGCAAAATGTAGTTTGGCTTGGATGTTTTTCTTCGTAAGAAAAGGCTTTCGTCTTGCCACTCTACCCCATAGCCCAGACATATGAAGAATACGGGAGATTGTTATCACATGTACCACACAGCCAGTACTTGCCAGATATTCCTACAGATCCTTTAATGTTGCTGTAGGCCTCTTGGTAGCCTCCCAGACCAGTTTTCTTCTAGTCTTTTCATCAATTTTGGTAATGTCACTGTTGTGCCATATTTTCTCCACTTGATGATGTCTTCACTGTGTTCCATGGTATATCTAATGCCTTGGAAATTCTTTTGTACCCTTCTCCTGACTGATACCTTTTAACAATGAGATCCCTCTGATGTTTTGGAAGCTCTCTGTGGACCATGGCTTTTGCTGTGGGATGTGACTAAGAAAATTTCAGGAAAGACCAACTAGAGCAGCTGAACTTTATTTGGGGTTAATCAGAGGCCCTTTAAATGATGGCAGGTGTATGCTGACTCCTATTTAACATGATTTTGAATGTGATTACTTAATTCTGAACACAGCTACATCACCAGTTATAAGAGGGTGTGCACACTTATGCAACCACATTATTTTAGTTGTTTTTTTTTTCTTCCCTCCACCTAAAGATTTCAGTTTATAGGTCACATTAAAAGGTGGAAAAAGTTCTGAAATTATTTATCTTTGTCTTATTTTTTTACATCACAGAAACCTGACATTTTAACAGGGGTGTGTAGACTTTTTATATCCACAGTGTTTATATATATATATATATATATATATATATTCATGGGGCATAATGTGTCATTATTGGGGCATGGGGCACAGTGTAATTGTAGTTATGGCAAGATTTATCCTGAAATACAGTTTTTGGGGGCACTGTGCCACATAGCAGATACAGTAATAGAGGTGGATGGGGCACCAACAGGCACAGAATTGGGGTTATCAGCAGGATGGAGTTTTTGTAGGTTGGGGAAAGGTAGGGCAGATACTGGAAAAGAGAAGAGCCAAATATGTCTCTGCAGATACAGGTTGTGGATGGAATAAATTGTCATGGTGGTCTGGGCCAAATGGAAATGATGAGAAAGTGAATGACTCCAACCAGAGAACATGTGCCTCAACTAAGTCATTGTATTTTACTGCACTGTTGTCACTTATATGGTCTGCAGAGCACCTGTGTAAACATAGCTACCACTGTCTGGTCACTGTAGTGGTTAATACTGGTCTTTATGAAGTGTAATTTTTCAGTACCAGTCTGGTAACATTATTCAGTCACCATTCACTTGTATTGGTAAAGATCATGGTGTTGCATTACCTGGGATAGGGCCCCATTTGAGGATTGGACGTGTTGTTTCCCCTGAACCCCTAGCTATGTCTGTGGAGATAACCATTAGATCTGGAGGGGTCAAACCTGTGGGACCTCCCACCGATCAGAAGAAAGGAGGTCCCTTTTTTTTCAGTTTGAATCGAGTGATGGTCAAGCATGTGCACTACAGCTCCATTCAAAGTTTATGCCAGAGATACCCAAGCAACAGCCTGGGCCACCGCTGCTTTGCTCACCGGTCCCAGGTTTCTGTTTCCCGGCAGCGCACACTTGCCTCCTGCTCTCCCCGTTCTCGAAGGCTGCGGCCTGCTTGTTCTCTCTTCCTGCTCTTAAGGGCTAGTGTGTGCACAGTAATCTGCTCCAGCCTGTGGCTGGCTACCTGGGGTAAATGTCTCACTTCAGCAAATGGCATTTATCATGTAAAGAAAGTTAATACAAAGCACGTACTAATGTATTATTATCCACATTGCTTTCTTTTCTGGCTAGACTCATTTTTCCATCACATTTTACACTTCTTGTTTCCATGGTTACGACCACCCTTCAATCCAGCATCGGTGTCCGCGCTTGCACACTATAGGAAAAAGTGCTGGCCTATGTGCCCACCTATGGTCCTGGCCACCAGAGACGCAAATGCTTTTTTCTATAGTGTGCAAGCACAGCCACCGATGCTGGATTGCAGGGTGGTCATAACTATGGAAACAAGAAGTGTATAATGTGATGGAAAAATTGTTCTAGCCAGCGAAGGAAACATTATAGATAATAACAATACATTATTAAATGTCTTGTATTCACTTAATCTACATAATAAATGCCACTTGCTGAAGTGAGACAACCCCTTTATGCGCATCTTCTCCTGTGGAAGGGTGCCTGAGAAATAGGTTTCCTAGCATACTAGTATCCTTCACAGGTGTCTGTTCTGTTGCCCGTGTACCGATTTTATGTCTGTTTACTGGATTCTGACCCTCCACTGCCTGACCTGATCTCTGCCTGACCTCCATATTGACCGTTTGCTGCTTTCCCTGACCTCGGACCATTTACTGTGTAGCACATACTCTGACTGCCCTGGCTTTGGCCTGTCCCTATGATTTTGTGTGACCCCTTGGTGCTCTGCATCAGTGTCTCTAACCCCCATGGGTCAGCTGTTAATCATCCATAGACTACTCCAGGAAGTAGCAGTAGTTTCTCTGCAGTAAAGTCCAAATCCCAGTACAGAGGTTAAAGGGTGGAAACCAGGGGACTTCCAGGATAACGCCCTTAGGAGAAGCCCAAATTCAAATCTAATAGTTTACACAGTGGTTTCACACCCACTGCCTTAACAATTCAGCTATCTCTGACAATTATTTAGAAATGAACAACAGTGCTCATGCTCTACTTGCTGCTCCACTCATATAGGGACATAGGACTCTCAACAGTCAGACCCCCACTGTTCTTATACTTATTCCCTATTAAACAGCATAGTATAAGGGGGGATATCCATTTAATTTTCTGATGGTTATGTGATCTAGTTACAGTATTACAAGGTGCTCTTTCAAGGACAATGTTCAGTGATTAGTCAGACTATACTTTTCATTTCCTCTACATCTTCTATTTGTCAAGGTCTTCCTAATCTTTTTCTCACACATTTTAAGACACATTAACCATTAACAACCAGTCCTGTTTAGACTTAAAACTGTGGGGGATGTTAATACCCTTTCTAAAATACTTTATTAAGGATTAATTAGGGGAATGCATCTTCAGTATTCATTTGATCGTTAAAGATGACTTCTCAGCCTGCCTCTGCTCTCTGTCCCAGATACAGCCTCCCTATGTGTTTAAAACTTGTCTTTCTAAGGAGTTTAATAAGATTGTCACAAAGGAGTCTGTTACAGGTTAAGGGCTCGTTTACACAAACGTTTTTTGCGTTCCCTATACGGGCCGTTTATTGCGTTCCGTATATGGTCTGTATACGGAACCATTCATTTCAAGGGGTCCGCAATTCCGTGAGCATTCCGTTTCCGTATGTCCGCATTTCCGTTCCGCTACATTTTGAGTTTTGTCCTATTATTGTCCGCAAATCACGGTGCTTGGCTCCATTCAAATCAATGGGCCCGCAAAAAAAACATAACACATACAGAAATGCATCCGTATGTTTTCCGTATCCGTTCCATTTTTGCGGAACCATCTATTGAAAATGTTTTGCCCAGCCCAATTTTTTCTATGTAGTTACTGTATACTGTATATGCCATACGGAAAAACAACAGAAAAACGGAACAGAAACGGAAACACAACGAAAACGAATCTGTGAAAAGCGGTCTGCAAAACACTGAAAAAGCCATACGGTCGTGTGAACAAGCCCTAAGGGGAATGTAAAACACCAAATACACACCACAACGAATAGACAACAATCTAGGCATCAAAAGCTAAGGAAGAGGGATGGTGACCTCCTAGTTATCCCTAGGCCTTTCCCTAACTCCTGCCAGTATGAACAGATCCTGATGGTGGAAATACTCATACACTGGATACCTAAAGCCCTGCTAAAACTGGCAAGCCCTAGGATAGGTAGCAGGGGATGAGACAGCTGGTTCCTTCCAGAATGAAGGAACCTGCGTCTCCCTGAGGCCTAGAAACAACACACACCAGATAATAAGAAACAGGTGAAGGCAACAAGTACTTAGCTTAGAGGAGGATGGCGAGGCAGGAGATCCAAGACACACCAGCACCAGCAACTCCAAGCAGAAACTATCAATCGCATGGTCACCAGTGTGAGGCAGATCTAAATAGAACCTCATCACTGATAACGAGCGGCACCTGAGGAGAGGTGAGATCCTGCCAAACAACAACATACATAGAGGAAAACAGAGAGACCTGTCAGATAGCCTCACATGCAGCAAGTCTATCCATTCATCTCACCTCTCTCACAGGATGGACCGTGACAGTACCCCCCCTCCTACGCAGTGGCGTAGGGATCGCCATAGCAACCATAGCAGTGGCTATGGGGCCCTACGCCACTGGGGGCCCGTCCGGACCGCATAATTATTATTATTTTTATTTATTTATTAATACACACAAGCAGCCAGGCCCGACCGCCCGCCCAGTGTAGTGGGCGGGGAGCGGGCGGTCCGCGGCTCGGGCCTGGCTGGGGGGAAGCCAAGGAAGGAGGAGTACTGTAGGCCTGGAGCAGGCGGGCCCGGGGCGCACTGCCGCACAAGGAAAACATGAGGTAGGCGGTGGAGGGGGCCGGAACGGGGGTGTAGCGGAGGCGGAGCCAGGCTGGCACCAGCGCCGCAGTGCAGGAAATATTTCCTCCGGCTCCTAGTAACTAGAGGGAGGACTCAGGAGGCGGACTCAGGCGGTGGAGGGGGCGGGGCCGGGCGGTTGGGGGGGTACCTGTTGTGGAGGGACTAGGGAGGGAGTAGTCCCGCCGGCCGCACTGGCGTCAGTCAGATTCGGCGCTATGCGGCTATGCTATCGTCAGGGCAACAGATATCACCCCCCCAGCCTGTGTGTGCGAGTGCGGCTGTGTGCTGGCTGGGCCGCCCGGCCGGACTCGTAGTCAGGGCAACATAGCAGCAGCAGCTAGGCAGGCAGAGCTAGATGATCACAGATGAATGATAGATATTCATTCATTGGCTCAGCAGCGCGCCGCTCTGGCTGCCACTACTAGTGACAACTCAAGTCACCTGACCTGCACAGGGGGGCATGAGTAGACAGTCACACAGGCAGCTCTAATCAGATTAATCTGATAATTCTGATTCAATTTCTTGGCGGGCGCGGGCCGCGGCTGCCGTCTGAGGTCTGACTCTGCTGTCTGCTGAATATATTATGTCTGAGTGACTGAATGAATTCTGATCTAATTTAGATCAGAATTCATTCAGTCACTCAGACATAATATATTCAGCAGAGTCAGACCGCAGCCGCGGCCCGCGCCCGCCAAGAAATTGAATCAGAATCAGAATTATCATCAGATTAGATCAGATCATAATTCTTCAGTCAGTCATATATATTCAGGCTTCAGCAAAGTCAGTCAGACCTTCGGACAGACGCACACTGGCACTCTGGCAGGCGGCAGCCAGCAGCAGCGCAGGAGACGGCACTCGGCAGGCTTTCAGGACTGGACAGGGGTCAGGACTTGTTAGGGTAGGTTCCAATTGAATTTTTAATGTTATTTTATAATAATTAATATGATCATTTGATTTAAAATTAATTCAAAATGATGAGCGCCAGGGCCATGTGAGCGCAAAGCGCTAGGCTAGCTAGCGCCCACACTGACTAGCGCCAGAGCAGAGGCGCTCAGGATTAGCACAGCATCAATGATGTGTTAAAAAATTTTTATGGGGGGGGGGGGGGTGATGCCGTGCTAATCCTGAGCGCCTCTGCTCTGGCGCTAGTTTGTGTGACCGTGACACTGACATGATGGAGCCTGGAGGGAGGGCCGGGGGGGACAATGTAAATGTCTGTACTCTGTATGTGACATAGGAATGGGGCCTGGCTTCCAGGAAGGGCCCGCTGGAGGGGGGGGGGAATGATGTGCCATGCGGATGGAGGGGTGTAAAATGTGACACAATAGGGGGTAATGATGTGATCATGGATGGGGCCAGAGCCTATTGTGTGTCACATTTCTCCCCCCCCCCGGCCGACCCTTCCTGGCGGCCTGGCCGCATCCCCATGAAAAGAAAAATAAGGTAAAAAAACATCTACCGTATGCACAGGAGGTGGGTGCGGTAGGTGCATTGAGTGTTTGCGTGGGAGCTCTGGAAGGGGTGGTGGGAGGCCCGATAGATATGTGGGGGATGTGGGGGCCATACAAATTTTTTGCTATGGGGCCCATGCATTTCTAGCTACGCCTCTGCTCCTACGGGTGGCCTCAGGACACCCAGGACCGACTTTATCAGGATGCGCCCTGTGAAAGGCCCTCACAAGGCAACTGGCATTCACGTTGGTCGCAGGAACCCACATTCTGTCCTCTGGACCGTAACCCTTCCAGTGCACGAGGTACTGAAGAGATCCACGAAGAATACGTGAGTTCACTATCCTGGCAATCTGAAACTCAATATTACCATCCACCATGACAGGAGGTGGTGGCAGGGAGGACAGTTCAGCAGGTTCAACATATCTTTTCAGCAATGACTTGTGAAACACATTATGACTCTTCAAAGCCTGCGGAAGCTCAAGACGAAAAGCAACCAGATTAATAATGGCAGAGATCTTGTATGGCCCAATAAACCTTGGCCCCAACTTCCAAGAGGGTATTCAACTTAATGTTTCTTGTGGACAGCCACACAGAATCACCCACTCTCAGGTCCGGACTACTCACACGTCTCTTGTCAGCCATACATTTATACTTTTCGCCCATTTTATTTAAATTGTTTTGAATCTTCCGCCAAAAAGAATCTTTCCTCTTCAGGTATACCAGATGTCTCAGTACCAGAAAATGTACCAAACTGTGGATGGAAAACATATGCACCAAAAAACGGCGACTTATTAGTGGACTCCTGTCTACAGTTATTTATGGAAACTTGGCCAACAACAAAAATGAAGAACACTCCTCTTGATTCTCAGAGATAAAACATCTCAAATAAGTCTCCAGATTCTGGTTAGTGCGCTAAGTCTGCCTGTTCGACTGAGGATGAAGAGAAGGACAATTGGACCCCCAGACGAGTATAACATCTTCCAGAATCTGGAAACAAATTGAGTCCCTCTATCAGACACCACATCAGAGGGAATGCCATGCAGTTTCACTATGTTATCGACAAACACTTGAGCGAGAGTTTTGGCATTAGGTAAACCTGATAATGGTATAAAGTGCGCCATCTTGCTGAAGTGGTCAACTACCACCAGAATCACAGTTTTCCCAGAAGAATTAGGCAAATCTGTGATAAAGTCCATGGACAAATGAGTCCAGGGTCGGGATGGGATAGACAAGGGAAGTAGAGATCCTGAAGGCCGAGTATGAGCCGCCACCTTAGCACGCGCACAAGTCTCACAAGCTGCCACAAAGCCCTCAATACATTTACGTAACTCTGGCTACCAGAATCTTCGAGAAATTAAATCCAGGGTGCCCCGTAAGAACAGTATTGCAATGTTCCTTAAACACCTTGTGTCGTAGTTCTGAAGGGACAAACAACTTCCCTGGAGGACAGGAATTGAGTGTCTCTCCCTGGGCCTCCAACACCTCTGCCTCAAGTTCAGGATAAAGGGCGGATACAACCACCCCATCGGCCAATATTGGGGCAGGA
Source organism: Bufo gargarizans (assembly GCF_014858855.1). Taxonomy (NCBI): domain Eukaryota; kingdom Metazoa; phylum Chordata; class Amphibia; order Anura; family Bufonidae; genus Bufo; species Bufo gargarizans. The sequence goes on along the minus strand of NC_058082.1, from coordinate 120,565,984 downwards.
TCTTCTGAATCCCCCCCACCGGGAAAGCTATGCTTGACGTTTTTAATCCATTTGGCCTGCCTTGGGTTCAGACGTTTAGCCGACTGCAGGTAGGCCAGATTTTTGTGATCAGTAATTACCGTAACGGGATGAATCGCTCCTTCCAACCAATGACGCCACTCTTCAAAAGCCAATTTAATGGCCAACAACTCTCTATTACCTACATCATAATGTCTTTCGGCAGAAGAAAGTTTTTTAAAGAAAAAAATCACAAGGGCGCCATTTGCTAGGAGAAGAACCTTGCGACAAGACTGCTCCAACCCCTACCTCTGATGCATCAACTTCCACAATAAATGGTTGTGACACATACGGTTGCATCAGAATAGGAGCAGAGGCAAAACATTATTTTATTGCTGGAAAAGCATGCAATGCTTCTTCAGACCAGACTGAGAAATACGCGCCTTTCTTAGTCAGTTAATCGTTTAACAACAGTTGAATAATTCAAGATAAATTTATGGTAGTAGTTGGTGAACCCCAAAAATCGCATGAGTGCCTTCTGATCTTTGGGTCAATCCCAGTCCAACACACACAGACTTTTTCCGGATCCATACGAAAACCCAAAGATATGAGTAGGTACCCCAGGAATTGCACTTCAGGGACCGCAAATTCACACTTCTCCCATTTGGCATACAATTTATTCTCTCTTAGTATCTGTAAGACCTGTCTCACGTGATCCTTATGCGTCTCCATATGAGGGAAGTAATTTAAAATATCTGCCCACCAGATGATGAAAGATGTCCTTGATGAAGTGTTGAAAAACCGCAGGAGCATTGGACAAACCAAAAGACATGACCAGATTCTCAAAATGACCCTCAGGAGTATTAAAGGCCACTTTCCATTCGTCCTCTTCCTTGACTCTTATCAGATTATATGCCCCCTCAAATCCAACTTTGGCGCAGAAAATCTGATTGAAAAAATCTGGGATCAAATAAAGGGGATAGGGATCACGGATAGTGAAGCTCACGGAAGTCCAAACATGGCCTAAGAGTTCCATCCTTTTTTTTAACAAAGAAGAACCCTACCGCCATTGGTGATTTGGATGGTCTAATATGACCTTTAGCCTAACTCTCGGTGATATACTCTCACATGGCTACTCTTTCGGGTTCAGAAAGATTATACAACCGAGACTTTGGCAATCTAGCTCCGGGAATAAGGATGAGAAGGCAACTCCTGGTCTCCACCCTTAGAGAATACATCTGAAAAATCCAAAAGGAAAGGAGGTAACATTTTAGTAGTTACAACAGAAAGCGACGTGCTAAGACAGTTGTCAAGGTAGAAATCACTCCAATCGAGAATCTGTCTCGCTTGCCAATCGATAGTAGGGTTATGTTTGGTTAACCATGGTAAACCTAACACCAGAGGAGCAGGCAAACCCTACAGCACAAAACATGAAATGGATTCAATATGAGAATCTCCCACCTTTAGGCGAATGCCCTGCACCATTTGAGACAGACACTTTTGAGAGAGAGGGGCGGAATCAATCGCAAACACAGAAATATTTTTGTCTAATGCACTTGTTGTCAAACCATGCATACGGACAAACTGGCCATCCACTAAGTTAACCCCTGCCCCACTGTCAATAAATACTTCAATTTCCACAGTTTTGGAATCTAGCGCCACCTTGGCAGGCAGAGGAAATCAGGTACTACCGGTAAAAGACAAAAGTACATTCTCAACTTCCCCATCCACACTACCAAGAGTAAGAAGAGGACTAGACACATTAGGACTTTTTTTCCCCTTTTCACATTGAAGTTTAACATAAGGACATACGTTAACAAAATGTCCTCCTTGACCACAGAAAAAACTGTCTTTTCCTAACCCTAAAGTTTTTATCACCTGGTCCAGGTGTGACATGACCCAATTGCATTGGCTCATTACCAGACACGAGCGCGAGTGTCTCTTTGCCCAGAGTGTCAGAAAAGACCGCTTCCATGTATGATAATACGGCCCGAGCGAGAGGAACTTTAGATCTCTCCCTCAGGCATCTATCAATACGCACCACCAGAGACATGACGGCCTCCAATGACTCTGGATTTGTGTGAAATGCCAAGGCGTCCTTCAGGTTCTCAGACAGTCCTTGACAAAATTGACTACAGAGAGCTGGGTCATTCCACTCCTTATCAGTTGCCCATCTCCGCAATTTAGAGCAATAGGACTCAGCTGAATGCTCTCCCTTCAGCAAGCAACGCAACTTAGATTCGACCAGGGAAACCCGATCTGGGTCATCGTAGATAAGTCCCAGAGCTTTGAAAAATTCATCTACCGACCGGAGGGATTGTGAACCAGTCGGCAAAGAGAAAGCCCAAAACTGAGCGTCACCTTTCAGCAACAAATTAATAATCCCCACTCTCTGACTCTCGTACCCAGAACAGCTAGGACGCAGTCTGAAATATAATTTGCACGATTCCCTGAACCAAACAAAGTTGTCACTTCAGTAAATTTAAATAGTACTTTGCACTACTTTACTTTATTGGTTCTTTGCATGAACCCATATGTTTGAGTGCCGGTCCAGTACTATTTAAATTTACTATTTAAATTTACTGTCTTTGAAGGGGTGATTCATTTTTGGACATTGGCACCTATCCGTGTACACTACGTGCAGAATTATTAGGCAAATGAGTATTTTGACCACATCATCCTCTTTATGCATGTTGTCTTACTCCAAGCTGTATAGGCTCGAAAGCCTACTACCAATTAAGCATATTAGGTGATGTGCATCTCTGTAATGAGAAGGGGTGTGGTCTAATGACATCAACACCCTATATCAGGTGTGCATAATTATTAGGCAACTTCCTTTCCTTTGGCAAAATGGGTCAAAAGAAGGACTTGACAGGCTCAGAAAAGTCAAAAATAGTGAGATATCTTGCAGAGGGATGCAGCACTCTTAAAATTGCAAAGCTTCTGAAGCGTGATCATCGAATAATCAAGCGTTTCATTCAAAATAGTCAACAGGGTCGCAAGAAGCGTGTGGAAAAACAAAGGCGCAAAATAACTGCCCATGAACTGAGAAAAGTCAAGCGTGCAGCTGCCAAGATGCCACTTGCCACCAGTTTGGCCATATTTCAGAGCTGCAACATCACTGGAGTGCCCAAAAGCACAAGGTGTGCAATACTCAGAGACATGGCCAAGGTAAGAAAGGCTGAAAGACGACCACCACTCAACAAGACACACAAGCTGAAACGTCAAGACTGGGCCAAGAAATATCTCAAGACTGATTTTTCTAAGATTTTTGGACTGATGAAATGAGAGTGAGTCTTGATGGGCCAGATGGCTGGATTGGTAAAGGGCAGAGAGCTCCAGTCCGACTCAGACGCCAGCAAGGTGGAGGTGGAGTACTGGTTTGGGCTGGTATCATCAAAGATGAGCTTGTGGGGCCTTTTCGGGTTGAGGATGGAGTCAAGCTCAACTCCCAGTCCTACTGCCAGTTTCTGGAAGACACCTTCTTCAAGCAGTGGTACAGGAAGAAGTCTGCAAGGTAAGAAAAACATGATTTTCATGCAGGACAATGCTCCATCACACGCGTCCAAGTACTCCACAACGTGGCTGGCAAGAAAGGGTATAAAAGAAGAAAATCTAATGACATGGCCTCCTTGTTCACCTGATTTGAACCCCATTGAGAACCTGTGGTCCATCATCAAATGTGAGATTTACAAGGAGGGAAAACAGTACACCTCTCTGAACAGTGTCTGGGAGGCTGTGGTTGCTGCTGCACGCAATGTTGATGGTGAACAGATCAAAACACTGACAGAATCCATGGATGGCAGGCTTTTGAGTGTCCTTGCAAAGAAAGGTGGCTATATTGGTCACTGATTTGTTTTTGTTTTGTTTTTGAATGTCAGAAATGTATATTTGTGAATGTTGAGATGTTATATTGGTTTCACTGGTAAAAATAAATAATTGAAATGGGTATATATTTGTTTTTTGTTAAGTTGCCTAATAATTATGCACAGTAATAGTCACCTGCACACACAGATATCCCCCTAAAATAGCTAAAACTAAAAACAAACTAAAAACTACTTCCAAAAATATTCAGCTTTGATATTAATGAGTTTTTTGGGTTCATTGAGAACATGGTTGTTGTTCAATAATAAAATTAATCCTCAAAAATACAACTTGCCTAATAATTCTGCACTCCCTGTATATAGAGAGTGAGCCGTCCCATTATTATTCATTTACCCAAAGTTGTCACTTCCCCCGGAAAACCTATCTCTGAAACTGTGCAACAGCCGTGTGGAGGTGAGCCACCTCCAAAGACAGCCCCTGCATATGATCGACCAGTGCAGAAACAGTATCCATAGCTACACTGATAAAACAAAGGATACCGGTTTGGGCGGTTGATAATGTCACAGGTTAAGGGGAAGGGAAAACACCAAATACACACCACAACGAATAGACACCAATCTAGGCCTCAAAAGCTAAGGAAGAGGAGATGACGTCGGATGACGTGATGACGTAGAGTACGTTGCGCTCTCCGCCTCCCCACGGCTCAGCTGTCCTGCCGCCTTGAACCTCCTGGCGTCCTCGTGTTGATTTTTGCTACCACCCTCCGTGCGATAAGCGCTACTGCGACTGCCCCGACTGTTGAGTCCGGACGTGGGGCCTGCTTTTAGCTTCTGGCGATCCTGCTGTTCCTGCCGCTCCTGTCGATCGCTTTTTTTCCCCTCTTCTCCTCCTTACCGTCCCGTCGAGGTCAGTCCTGTGTGTGGAGCTCGTCTCTGGAGTGTGTCTTCAGTCCTTGCTGGTCCGCTGCTCTCCTCCTGGTGTCAGTGTGAGTAGCTCTCTTGTGCTTCCTCTACCCGATGGTCTGCGGGACAGGTTGATGAATCATACTTAGGATTCCAGGACTGCTGCCGATTCTCCCTGCTCTCTCCTCGTGCCACAGTACCTGACCCTCTCCTTGTGTCTTCAGCTTTCCCTGATTTGTTCCCTCTCCTCCATGATGTCGTTTGTGACTAACTTCCATGTGATTGTTAATTGTTAATTCTAACTAATCTTGAGTGGAGATCGACAGGCTGCTGGAGGACTCTTCAGAGGGCTATGATTCCCGTGATATATTTGAATCTCTCCTTGTGCCTCTAGATTTTGTCCATTATCCTCCCCTTTTCCTCTACACTACTGGGATTAACCGCATGAACCTTACGCTGATAGGCTGCTGATGCCAACACATTTGAAATAAAGTGAGGTGCCTATGAATATAAAAGGACTAAACTATAAAATATAAAGTATAAAGCGGAAAAAGTGGAAAAAAGAGAGGAAAAAGGAAAAAGAAGGGGAGTAAGAGCATAAAGAAGAGGGGACAAAAAAAAAAAAAGGTAAAAAGAGGAAAAGAAAAGAAGAACAAATAAGAAGGGAGAAAGAAAAAAAAAAAAAAGGAAAAGAGGAGGGAGGGAAAGCGAAGAAGAAGCGATACATACTCAAAAAGAGAGAGGGAGGAGGAACAAAGGGGAAGGGGGAAAAAAAAAAAATCTGTAAAAAAAAAAAAAAGGAACGAGGTATGGCTCCAAAAGCTAGTAGGCGCTTGACTGACCTCTCAAATCAGAAACTCGGGTCCAAAACTGTTGAAACAACAAAAATAGACCAGTTCTTGAGGTCTCCGAGGGTTAATACGAGGGGCGGACAAAAGGAATCTGTCACCAAAAAAAATGACGACTCAGAGATGACTGAGTTAGAAACACAAAAAGCCTCTAGATACCCCGAAGAAGAAGACGGTATAATGGGGGAAGTTATCCCTAATGACAACTCCTCTCCGCTAGAAGAAATACTGCTAGCGGTAAAACAGAACGGGGATTTAATACAGGCGGTCACAACCCAACTCGGGTTTATCCAAGTCGATGTGGGACTAATAAAAGACGACTTGTCAAAAATGCGAGACAGAGTTAATAACCTTGAGAGCTCCGTTGCCCTTATACAGAATGAATTAAAAAAAAAATATACTGAAGTCTCCACATTTAAACTAGAATATAACCTTCTGAAGAAAAAGGTGGCGGACCTTGAGGACAGGTCACGGAGATACAACGTGAGAATAATAGGGATTCCAGAGGGTGCGGAAGATAAAAATCCAATCCAATTTATACAGAAGTTAATCCTTGAGAACTTTGGGAAAGAATCGTTTTCTTCCTTTTTTTTGATCGAAAGAGCTCATCGGGTCCCAGGGGGAAAACCAATTCCAGGGAGACAACCTCGGACATTCCTTGTTAAGCTATTGACTACAGGGGACAGAGACATCCTTTTGAGAAGGGCGAGGGAATGCTCACCGGTTGTACTTAATGGGAATAGACTGGCCTTTTTTCCTAGACTTCTCAAAAGACATACAAGAAAAGAGACGCACATTTATGATTGTTAAAAAGAGGCTAAGAGAAAGGGATATTAAATATTCTCTCATATTCCCAGCAAAACTGCGGATTTTTTTCAATGATAAAACTCTTTTTTTTGACACCTCGGAAGAAGCCGCGGACTGGCTCGATCGAAATAATCGATGATTTAATTGGTTTATGACTTGGCGGGAATAATAATTACTACAAGGGGCTTATACCCCTAAATGTATTTCTCTTTGCTTCCTAATGGGGGTGGCTGAGTGGGGGGGGAGTGCGGGAGGGATGGTCATAGGAAAGAAATCTACTACAATATGTGGTGGATTGTTTGGATTAGGGGGGGGGGCGGGGTTGGGCTGTGGTGCGTCAAAATAGGTGTGATTTTCCCTTTTTTTTCTTTTTTTTTTTAATCTGTTTTTCTTCTTTTTTTTTCTTTCTCTTTTTCCTTTTTTTTCTCCATCTAACCGTTATTGATAATGCTGACTAGAATTATTGCTTGGAATATTCGTGGTTTGGGAGATAGAGGTAAGAGACAAGCGGTTTTTGACTTGACTCAGGTCCATTTACCAGCAATAGTATGTTTGCTAGAGACCCACCTCACTGAGGAGACCTCTAGGGTGGTCGACAGGGGATGGGCTGCGCACACTTATCATTCCACCTTCTCTAATTATTCGAGAGGTGTTACTGTTATGATACATAGACTTATTGATTTCGTTTGTGAGGCATCCTCTGTTGACCAACAGGGGAGATTTATTTTTTTATATTGTAGGTTAAGAGGGGAAGATATGTATTTTGGCCTTTGTCTATATTCCACCGCCATTTTCCTTTTCGGTCCTTAACTCTCTGGTATTATTTATGGATAAATGGCCAGAGTGTCCAACACTGATTATTGGCGACTTTAACTGTGTTATTGATCCTGTACGTGATAGGGTCTCCACGAGTGTCAGGAGTGACAGTCCAGTCCAGGGGTCTCCCCTGGCACGGTTTTGCCTGGAGGCTGGATTTGAAGATGCTTGGGAATATCTGGGACAGGGGAAAAGGGCTTTTTCATGTTTTAGTAAAGCAGGTAAATCGATGTCCAGAATAGATCTTGCATTGATAAGTAGTAAACATCTGAAACTGGTAAAGCGAATGAAATATGAAACGAGGTCAATATCGGATCACTCTCCGCTAGTGCTTGAACTCTGCTTATCTCAGGAAAGATATACACCAAAACCTCCTTTTAGACTAAATCCTTATTGGCTATCAGTCATAAAGACACATGATATAATTCAAAATGAAATAGGCCGATTCTGGGATAATAACTATGGCTCAGCAAAAATCCAAGTGGTATGGGATACTTTTAAGGCGTATATGAGGGGATTGATGGTTAGTAACATCGCGAACCTTAGAAGGGAGTACGGGAAAAAGCAGAAAAATCTAGAAGAACGTGTAGCGCTGGCGATAGATTCCTTTCACATTAACAAGACGGAGGAGAATAGGGAAAATATGCAAAGAGCCACACAAATGTATGCTAAGTTCTTATTGGATAAGGCCCAACAGAGCCTTTTCTTCAAAGGGCAAAAATATTTTACCGAGTCAGGGCGACCCGGTAGATTCCTGTCCAGAGTAATTTCAAATCAACAACCCAAAAAACATATAGATAAGGTTCGACTGATTGATGGTAGGATGGTCACTGGACAGGGCCCGGTGGAAGGGGCCTTTGTTGATTATTTCCTTGATCTGTATAAAGCCGATTCTAACATTACAGATGATGAGATAGATTTTTATTTAGACAGGATTAACTTTCCAACTATTACTGAAACGCAAAAGAGAGCACTTGAACTAGAGGTCTCAATTCAGGAACTTGAGGGAGCTATTAAACTATGTTCAGCCAATTCCACTCCTGGTTCAGATGGGCTTCCATATGAATTTTATAGTAAATATAGGGACTACATTCTTCCCAGACTGCTGGAGGTCTTTGCTGAATCAATGGAGGACGGGAAGTTGCCAGATTCAATGATGGAGGCTACAATAATATTAATTCCAAAAAAAGGCAAGGACCCTTTAGATTTAGAATCTTATAGACCAATCTCACTGCTTAATGCAGATGTAAAGCTTCTTGCGAGGGTCCTGGCTACAAGGCTTTCTAGGGTCATTTCCTCTATTGTCCATCCGGATCAGAGCGGCTTTGTCCAGAACAAGGGCACACATCATAATCTGCATCGGCTTTTCTCTAATATTCAGGCCCCTGGGGGGACCGCTCGCTCCATCCTGTCATTGGATGCCTCCAAGGCCTTTGACAGGGTGGAGTGGCGCTTCCTCTGGAAGGTTCTCGCAAGGATGGGCTTTGGGGAAAAATTTATGCGTACTCTCAAGCTACTGTATAGATCTCCAAGGGCAAAATTGAGTCTTAATGGAATCTTGAGTAGTAGTTTTGATTTAAATAGAGGCACGCGGCAGGGCTGCCCACTATCCCCCTTGTTATTCGATATTTATATCAGGCAGGATGATCAGGTCAAAGGATTTGGTACGTTAGGAGTACAAGACCGTATCTCCCTATATGCGGATGATGTTTTGTTTTTTATAGACCATACGGATACTACTCTTCCTAGGATTATTCAAATGGTTAAAGCATTTGGTGAGGTGTCTGGTCTTCTTATAAACTGGGCCAAGACCAGTTTGTTGCCAATAGACCCACTGCCACAGAAAGAGGTTCTTGTGACACAGTTAGACATTGTTGACACTTTTCAATATTTGGGTTTGACTATATCGCCTCGGGTTGAAAATTTTGTACAACTCAATTTGATCCCCATAATGGTAAAGACTAGAGCTAAAATAGGGATCTGGCTGAGACTTCCCCTATCTAGAGCTGACCGAGTTTCACTAGTTAAAATGGTGATACTACCACAATTTCTTTACGTGCTCAGGAATACACCTATCTGGATACAGGATAAATATTTCAAACTCATGGAAAGAATAATTAATGATTTAATATGGGGAAGAAAGCGAGTTCGAATAAAGCTGGAATATTTGTACAAATCAGTGGAGTGCGGGGGCTTAAATCTCCCTTACTTTAAAGGGTACTTTATTGCAGCCCAGTTATTGATGTGCTATGAATCAGAGAACAGTGCATTGCTGGGGAAGTTGGTAACTAGTCATGCCCACAATAATATTTTTACATTGTTGGAATCTGGTTTATTGAAGAGTTATGAGCGTGGTTACAGAGAGACTATAAAATTACTCCTGAAAGTGTGGGCTACAATTAGGACATGGTTGAAGGTTAAGGGTTCACTCACATTTACGCCCCTCTGGCATAATTTATATTTACAAAGGCTGGAGGAGATTGCAGCAGACACATATTGGCAGAAGAATAAAATTTTATATATCTCACAGGTAGTTAAAGATAGAGAAATTAAACCATTTATAGAAATGACACATAATATAAGAAACCTTTCATGGTTTAGGTATTTTCAATTGCGTTCAGTACTATCCAGCTTGGATGATAAATGGGTGTTGGATATAGATAATTCATCTTTTTTGAATGATTGGGTAGGGGGTACACTTTCTAGAATAAAAATCTCAAATATATATAAGTTATTACTTAAGGCACGGTTTAGTGATACACAGTCACCAGGACAAAAAGCATGGGAGGTGGATTGTCCGAATTTACAAATAGAAGGGTGGGAGAATATTTTTGGGAACTTACTCTCACTATCCCAGAACTTCAACCATGTTCTAATACAATTTTATATTTGTCATAGATTATATATTACTCCCCTATGGATGAATAAATGTGGGTTAAGAGACAAGTCCAATTTCCCCAAATGCGACACTGTAGGAGCGGACTTTCTCCATATGATATGGACTTGTCCAGAACTCATAAACTACTGGAATAGTATCAATAATTGTATTATCTATAAACTAAAAATTCAAATCCCTTTTGAACCACAAGTATTTGTGCTTAATGATCTTTCCAAATTAAATAATCACAAGTATCAAAAGATTTTTCTGAGCAGAATATTGATGTTGGCTAGAGTTTTGATCAGTCGGACCTGGTTTGCCCGATCCACTCCAGATATAAATACATGGATAAATTTAATTGATAAGGTAAAAAACTTTGAGAAAATTATGTACAAACAGAGGGAAGTTGAGGACCAGTGGATTAAGATATGGGGTGGATGGAGGATTGATTAGTTGAGGTCAAACTGTTTTATTATAGGGGTTCTATTTTGACGCACCACAGGCAGGGGGGGAGGGGGGGGGGGTTGGGGGGGGAATTGTATTCTTTTCTTTATTTTTGTAATGTTTTGATATATTAATCAATAAAGACAATTAAAAAAAATAAAAAATAATGGCCTCCTATCTCTAAAAAAAAAAAAAAAAAAAAAAAAAAAAAAAAGCTAAGGAAGAGGGATGGTGACCTCCCAGTAATCCCTAGGCCTTTCCCTAACTCCTGCCAGTATGAGCAGATCCTGATGGTGGAAATACTCATAATCCCTCCCTCTAAAGACCAATTTAACCGCCTCCGGACCGCCTAACGCAGATTCGCGTTCCGGAGGCGGCAGCCCTGCGCAGAGTCACGCATATATGCGTCATCTCGCGCGAGCCGAGATTTTCTGTGAACGCGCGCACACAGTTGTGCGCGTTCACAGGATCGGAAGGTAAGCGAGTGGATCTCCAGCCTGCCAGCGGCGATCGTTCGCTGGCCGGGTGGAGATACAATTTTTTTAACCCCTAACAGGTATATTAGACAGCGTCTAATATACCTGCTACCTGGTCCTCTGGTGGTCCCTTTTGTTTGGATCGACCACCAGAGGACACAGGTAGCTGTGTAAAGTAGCACCAAACACCACTACACTACACTACACCCCCCCGTCACTTATTAACCCCTTATTAACCCCTGATCACCCCTGATAACCCCATATAGACTCCCTGATCACCCCCCTTTCATTGATCACCCCCCTGTCATTGATCACCTCCCTGTAAGGCTCCATTCAGACGTCCGTATGATTTTTACGGATCCACGGATACATGGATCGGATCCGCCAAACACATACGGACGTCTGAATGGAGCCTTACAGGGGGGGATCAATGACAGGGGGGTGATCACCTCATATACACTCCCTGATCACCCTCTGTCATTGATCACCCCCCTGTAAGGCTCCATTCAGACGTCCGTATGATTTTTACGGATCCACGGATACATGGATCGGATCCGCAAAACGCATACGGACGTCTGAATGGAGCCTTACAGGGGGATGATCACCTCATATACACTCCCTGATCACCCCCTGTCATTGATCACCCCCCTGTCATTGATCACCCCCCTGTAAGGCTCCATTCAGACGTCCGTATGATTTTTCTGAAGAGACCCAGGGTATAGAATCTGCAATTCATATTTTGACCAGCAGGTGGCAGGCCAACATAAGAAATCAGCACTTCTGTACAAATCATGGGTCTAAAAGACCCATGAGGGTTCAGAATAAAAAAAAGGGTTTTGTAGGCTCAAATATGAGCTTCAAAATCATAAAAAGCTGCTAAAAAATATATAAAAACATTGAAAAATATAAAAGTTGAAATCACCCCCCCTTTCCATAGAATAAAAAAATCAATACATAAATAACATAAAAATATAAATATCATGGGCGGTGATGCGTGCGAAAACGCCTGTACTATTATAATATAAAAATACTTTTCCAATACATCGAATGGCGAAACGGAAAAAAGGGTTAAAGTGGCCAATTTGCCATTTTTTCATTGCTTCTCTTACCCCCAAAAATGTAATAAAATGTGATTGAAAAGTCACACACACTCCAAAATGGTATCAATAAAAACTACAGATTGTCCCGGAAAAAAATTTGCTGCCACACCACTCAGTAGATATAACTATAAAAAAGTTATGGGGATCAGAATATGGTGATATAAAAAAATGTCAAAATAAAAGTTTAAATTTATTTTTACACTATGTAGACATAAAAAACCTATACATATGTGGTATCGTTGTAATTATACTGACAGATCAGTTTTGCCGCAAATAGAATGCTGTGGGAACAAAACACGTAAAATTGTCGAGGAATTGCCTTTTTTTAAATCAATTCCACCCCATTTGGAATTTTTTCCCCACTTCCCACTACATTGTATGCCATATTAAATGGAGGCATTAGAAAGTCCAAATTGTCCCACAAAAAATAAGCCCTCATACAGCTTTGTGAACTGAAAAATCCGGTATACTAAGGGTTAATTCTATCTCTATTATATTACTTTTAATATTCTGTATAATAAAGTTTCCCTTGTAATGTAGTGGGTTAGAGAAGTACCCATCCCCCCATTGTGCTGATAAGACCACATTCCCGAGTGATCTCAGAGACATGCGTGGTGCACACTGGAGGAGGGGCTGATGGGAATAACTCTGGTTTTCACACATACATTCAGGGGACTCCACCTAGAACTTCATCCTAGGTAGGATGTAAGTATTGATTTGGCCTATCTCTTGTACACCCTGGGATGTCGGTCATTTGTTAAAATGTGGTAGACAGTCATGTGTTATAGCATGATCAACAGAGTCTCACCTCATGATATTGCATACTTAGGCTAGTGATGTATTTACTTTTTATTCAGTATGTGATTTGTCTGCACTATATTTAATCACACTTAGTAAATATATTTATTCACTTAGCCTGGGTAAGCTTATTCATTCTCAAATCTTTTGAATTCATGTTATGAAACAATTAGCCTCACAGAAAGGCTCCAGTATCTGAGTCAGCAAAGAAGAGAGAAGATCACAGAGGAGCTGTGTTATAATGGGAACAGAGTACAGGAATGAACTGTACTGATATGTGAGAGGTGGTGAAGGTAGCAGCATCCTAGACACAGAGATACAGCATGAATTACTGTGAGGGACATAACCATATGAAAAAGTCTAAAACTAGGAGCAGCTTAGATACTGCATATTGGGGGTCTGAAAATGAATGAAGAAACGAAGACTGCCACTAGAAACCTATTGTGACTTTTCAAGTCAAGTTAGCCACAAATGTAATTTTTTTCATGTCAAAGATCATAACCTTCAAAACAGGCCTGTTATGATGACAGATACTGTAACGGCACCCCGGGCATAAAAGGGAGTAAACGCAGTTTAAGAGATATTCCCTTTCCAGATGCAAAGGCAGCTACTAAAGATGCCAATCTCCCGAATTGGAAACCATATGAATGCTGCATACAGCCGAATAGGAAAAACATATGAAAGGTTTACACTCCTAGCAGTCGAACTGGGACAGCATACAATCCCCCCAAGAATGAGACCAAGCTCTGTGTTGAGGGTAAAGCAGTGGACAGCCAGAGCTGTGTGTTTATTGTTCTTATATACACATTATTACACATTAGTATCACCCACAGGGTTATGTAAAACAACCAGTAACCCCGTACAATACACTCAGACACTCCCACACAAAATCCTCCCCTCTGCCTGTGATACAATTACCTTACACAATGGGTTAATGTATGTATCACAGGCAGGAGAATACACAGTTTTACACAATGTCTTCTGTCCTAGAGACAATTGGGAAGTAATCCAATTTATCTCCAAGGGCAGAGGCAAAACTCCATTAGCCACATGGTAGCAAAAGACAATAAAATACATAAGAATATTTAACTGTGCAGCTATTGCATAAAACATAGGTATTTAGCATATCCCCAGATGGCTTGGATCTGAGCGCTCAATATATCCGAACAGTGCTCAGATGACACAAACACAGTGAAATCACCATGGGGTTTAAGTTTAGCATGGGCTGATGAGAGGGCCCATAATCCTGGGGCAAGAGGCTGGCAACCAGGCTTCTCTAGCACCCAGTGGCGAGGTTGGTTTCGCCACAGATACTCTCAAAGGACCTTGGTAAAGTTTGAAAAATAGCTCCTAATGGACTCTCAGAATGTGAGAAACACGATTATATGGTTTCATGAAACCAAGATTGAATTTTCCTCCAGATATGACACTTTTTTGTCATGTCTGGAGGAAAACAGGCATTGTTCATCATCTACCCAATACCATCTCTACATTAAAGCATGGTGGTGGTAGCATCATGGGGGTGTTTTTCAGTGGTTGGGATACTGAGACAGATTTGAGGAAAAGCTTAATGGAGCAAAGTAGAGAAATAATCTTAAGGCTAGGGCTACACGTTGACATGTGTTGCAGAAAAGTCTACAACAATTATTATAATCATAGTCAATGGTGTTGCGCTGCAACTGCGACCAGTCTATTGCAAAAAATCAATTTGTGTTGCAGACTCGCAGTATGTTGCAGTGTGCCATCATTGACTATCATTTCAAAAAATGTTGCACAATATTGGGGCAACACGAATGTCGCTCAACACATGTCGCAATGAAATTGTACCACAAAAAATGCGCTCAACTGTCCATATATTTGTGCGACTGTATGTCTGTCCCACAAAAATTTTAATAGAACATATCTATAATCATTCTTTTTTATTTTGCGGACAAGAATAGGCATTTTTACAATTGGGTGGGATGGGAAAGTGTGGGATGCACGCAGCTTGTATCTGTGTTTTGTGTTTCCCTGTAGGATATTTAAAATAATATAAAAATGATTATATTTTTTTAAAGACATAATTAGAAATTAGGTATTAGAAGGTATTTACACCAAATTTAAGAAAAAATTGGGACTTTACAAAATACCTCAGCCCGCAAGCCTACGTCAAGGGTCCTCATTCTCTTGCGAGTCCCTAATCCAAACTACAGGGGATCTAACTAAATTAAGAACATATAAATTTAATTAAAACTTAAAATAAGATTCCAGCTAAATTCAACAACTTCCACGGATGGCGTCCAACTGCCACAACAATGCCCTCTCAGGACTGCAGAAGTAGTCGACATAGAGTTCCCAAACAGCTAGTTCAGCCATTCCAGGGCGTCCAGGCTGTCTCAGGTCTAAATTGACAGAAGATGTCATATTTAGGCCCAATTCTGCATCTGTGGAGGCATTGTGAATCCTGGTGAAGTTGTGTAGGAGTACACAGGCCTGTATCACCAGGGTGGCATTGTCCGGAATCATCTGTATGGATGACATGAACACTCTCTACTGACTTGTGGACAGTATTCCCAAAGCGCACTCCACATATCAGTGGGCGCGAGTCAATCGATAGAAAAAGATGTGCTTCCGATCATCCAGATCGCGTCTAGGGAAGGGCCGCATCAGATGGGGTAACAATGCGAATCCTTCATCTGCCACGATCACAAATAGAGCTGGCGGACCTGCAGATCCGGGAAGTCTACTGGGCTCTTGCAGGGTAAGCTGGTTTGTCTGAAGCCGTTGACCCATTCTGGAAGCACTAAAGATACGGGCATCTGAAGTGCTCCCTTAGGCCCCGATATCCACAATTACAAAGTTTGTTAGCCAAGGCCATCAGCACTATTTATCCAATACAGCAAACTTTGTAACAAAAAAAAAAAAATGGCCAGTTCGCCAATTTTTCATTGCTTTATCTCCCAAAAAAATAGAATAAAAAGTGATCAAAAAGTTTAAAATGATCATACCACAAAAAATAAGCCCCACACAGCTCTATAGACGTAACCATAAAAAGTTACGGGGATCAGAATATGGCGATTAAAAAAAATAGTTTTTATTTTTTTCAGTATTACAAGAAAAACTATATAAATGTGGTATTTTTATAATCGTACAGACCCAGAGAATGAAGGTAACAGGTAAGTTTTACTGAATAGGGAACACTGTAAAAACTGTTTTTTCCCCCCAATTCCACACCATTTGGAATCCTTTTCCAGCTTCCCAGTACATTGTATGCAACATTAATGGTGCCATTGGAAATTACTACTTTTCACGCAAAAAAACGAACCCTCATGCAGGAGGTAAAAAAGAAACACTGAAAATGGGAAGGTCTTGAAGGGGTTAAAGTCAATCAGTATCACTACAAAGTCTCTATGTAGCCCTAGCCTAAGGCCTTATTCACACGTCAGTGTTTTGGTCAGGGATTTCTATCAGTGATTGTGAACTAAAATCAAGAGTGGAGGCTACACAGAGATAAGGTGTAAGGGAAAGATCTGTACTTGTTCTGTGTTTAGACCAGCACCAGGTTTTGGCTGCAGGGACAGACTGGGAACTTAAAGTGGCCCTAGAAAAAAAACTAAAAGTGGCCCATGTTGTAGGCGGGTCCAACCTAGGTGGAGCAACATAAGTAGGCGGGGTCAACAATACCATAGTGCTAAATACCATCCCAGCAGAACCAAATACCAAAGTGCAGCACAATATACTGTCCCAAAAGTTGTACCTCTGTGGTGGCCATTAGTGATGAGCGAAGTATTCAAAAATTCACTTCACCTGCTTCGAATTTAAAAAAAAATAATAATAGTTTTGTGATGAATTACTTCATCTCGAAGCACTTTTCTGTAAGTAGTGGGTGTAATGACAGGGAGCAGCAATTGCGTTGCCCCCGTCATTGTACCCCTTAGATACTGCGTTCATAGCTGCACCTGACATTGATATTACTTCATTCACTTGATTGCGAAGAGCTGGCTGCCGCCATCTCGATTGAAGATCTAGAGTGAAATCTCACGCGGCCCATGATGAGATCATCATGTAGGCCTGTGTGGTAACGTCATATGTCACCACGCAAGGGATTTCGTGCAAGATTTTTAATAAAAAATGGCGGTGGCCGGCTCTTCGTGCTTAAACTGATGAGGTAAGTATGATTTTTTAATTTTTTTTTACTGCCATTCAGGGAAAATCGATTTGCTAACATGAAGCACGAGGAAATTCTGCTTAGCGTCGAATTGAATTTTCCCTGAAATTCGGATCAGGGAGTTCGTGGAGTTCGATTTGCTTAACACTAGTGGCCATCAATAGATTCTATTTTATGTCCTCCTTCTCCAGGTGTCTTTGATTAAGATATAAAGCAGGGGGCTTAGGAGGTGGAGGCCATAGCAGTTGAATTCAGGAGGACATGTGCAGTCACTGGCCAGGTAAATGAGTACCTGACTGACAGCGTTAGATACCTCCAAGTACTCATTATGTACCCAGCCAGCAGCAAAGAGGAGGACTGGGTGGACCCCTGGGGCATAAGCCCACTGGGAAATTTCCCTGTAGGGCCTATGGCCAATTCATCCCTTTGAAATCACTGACCGAACACTGACTTTGTGAATAAGGCCCCATGTAATGTAATGTGGGTGTGTTTTGGCTTCCGTATTACAGCCGCAAATCCTGCTTGACTGCAGTCTAATGACCCAACAAATAGTTGTCCCTAAGTAGGATGTGACTTCACAATCTGATATATTGAATAAAAGATATGTTGTTTGGCAAGGACTATTGCTATTAACATGTTATACACTTCATTTGTTAGAACAATTTTGAATTTAGCACATAAATAAGAAAAAACATACTCAACACGGACATGTTCCCCAGAAAGCAAATACCGGAATATACAAACGGTCAGTGTGAGTATAATACGCAACAAATGGTCTGTGATGCTAATACTTTATCTGAGAGGCCTTCTGTAATGGACCCTTTCAGCAGACAAGGGGTTAAAATCTGTTTAGGCGATATGCCCCTTTCTGAGAGACAGGCACAGCTACTGCAGAACACCAAACTCCCGAACTGGATACAAAATAGCACTCCAAACTGGAACCTTGCGAATAGCTGCCAGCAGACGAACAGGAAAAGCATACAATCAGCTTACACTCCTGGCAATCAGTCTCTCACAGCATACAGGGAATCCCCCCAATAACGAGACAAGGCTCCGTGTTGAGGGTCAAGCAGTGGTCTGACGTGCTGGCACACCCAGCCTGGTTTTTATTACAGTTGTTGCAAATACAGAACAGATACAACACATCCCCAAAATGCATCATGGTTTCCTCCTCTCTGTCCCGGAGACAACCGAGGGCAATCCAATTATCTCTCAGGACAAAGGGAGATCGCCAATACACATGTGGAGACAACAGGACAGACAACACCATTTAAACACATAATGGCACAATGGGACAATAGAAACACACCCACACAAAATCATCCCCTCTGCCGGTGATGATTATTGAACACGATGGCGAATATAATTATCAAAGGCAGAGAAATACAGTTTTATAAAACATATCACAGGAACCCCAAAACATGCAATAACCCCATAACCAATATATCCTCGGAATCGGGGGATCTGGGTGAACCACATATCCCAAATTCACCCTTATCCGTTCAGTAGTTTGGAAGATCCAGTTTTATGCCAGTTACACCGAAAATATACAAGTTATACAGAAAATAGTCACTAATAAATGTGTCCCCTGTTTGGTAGTTTCAAACTACTGAATGATGTCTCTGTGTACCAAATACAGGAAAGATAGCACCGTGTTGAAAAGTCAGAACAGTGTCTGTGAGTTAAAATGGCCGCTATCTATTGTTCTCACCATGTGCTTCATCCATTGTTCTCACCATGGGAATAGTAAAATCCAAGCAAGTAAGGCAAATGATGCAATCCAGGGACAGATGGCTCAGTCCCAAGTGCCTTAAGACCCAATAACTTAAGGGATAATAATCCCAGGGCAGGAGGCTGGCAAACAGCCCCCTACAAAACACTGTGGTGAGGTTGGTTTCGCCACACCTTCTACCAGTGGCCATGACTCACCTAAGGGAGTGCAATGATCAATTATGTCGTGGGTGTAAGGATGAAGTCATATTTTCAGTAAAATGAAATAATTGCATATAATAATCAAATCTATGAAATGTTATACTGTATGTGGGACACAAATCTAGTGCAGTAGAGGGGTCACACGCTTCTGGACTTCAGCTACCATGTTACTATATGAAAATAATAACACTGCACGGTACTTCTGTGCTAGGTTTCATCGGTTATGTTTGCTATTTCACCAAAAATAGCAATAAGGCGAAAGGGTACATAATGTGTGTCTGGTTTTTCTGGTCCGTTAACTATCTGCAGTATTAGTTTGCAGTAGGTCAGGGTGACCAGATCTTTCTGGTGAGCAAACTACAGTGTATCAAGCAAACTAATTTACTGATCACTGACGAACCGGCCCTGACCTCCCAATAGTGAACAAATGTACAAGCAATACGGGTCTTGCTGTGAAAGTTTTGTGTTATGATGGTCCCTGATGTTCCTAAGGCCGGATTCACATGTCCATGTTCCGGATGTATTATACATCCTTATTACTCGAATTTGCCATGAATACACAGCATCATAGAGATCAAGCTTGTTGTGAGTTTGGGTCAATTAAACTAAGATGAACATATTTTGATTTCCAAACAGGAGGACACTTGGGGCAGGATGGTTGCCAGTAGAGATGTGCGAATTTCATATTTTGAAATTCGTTCACGCTTTGTTTGGTGGTAAAATCAAAATTGCGTTATGGATTCCGTTACCACAGACCATAACGCAATTCTATGAAGGAATGCATAACGGAAGGTTATTAGAGGCATTCCGTTATTCATTCCGTCATAATAGAAGTCTATGGGCTGCGAAACGAAGCCGTCCAGTTTCCGTTACGCAGGAGAGGTCTCCCCTGCATAACGGGAACGGGACGGATCCGTTTTGCAGCCCATAGACTTCTATTATGACGGACTGAATAACGGAATGCCTCTAATGACATTCCATTATGCATTCTGTCATAGAATTGCGTTATGGTCCGTGGTAGCGGAATCCATAACGCAATTCTTATTTTACCACCAAACGAAGCGTGAACGAATTTCAAAATATGAAATTCACTTCATCTCTAGTTGCCAGCACTGCGTCCTAATGCTGTATGCGGTGAAAACATAGGCCAGGGAGCATCGAGTGAAGTGCATATTCACCGCTCCTTGGGGCCTGGCATCCTGTCCTCTAAGGCTGTACTAATGAACAGGGCCGAGAGAAAGTATTGTGCCCTAAGTAGAGCAGGCAAATTAGTATTGTGCCCTAATAAAGAGATTTAAACACATTTTATAGGAAACAGTTACAGTTATACCAAATGTACCGTATTTTTTGCCTCATGACGCATTCCCCCCCCCAAAAAAAAGTGGGGGGAAAATGTCCCTGCATCTTATGGGGTTAATACTAATTAGAGCTTCCAATATGGAAGCGCTCATTAGTACAGGAGGACCAGGAAGCGGTGAAGGCTCTGTACTCACCGCTTCCTGGTCCTCGGCTGTGCTGTGGCTGCGCACAGCATGAGGGTGCTCTGTGACATCATGCTGTGCGCGTCAGATCACAGCACAGCCGGCAGCAGGATGAAGAGGATCGTGCTGTGGGTGAGGAGCGGTGGCGTCCGGGAGCAGGAGAGGTAAGTGTTTTTTTTTAAAGTTCTCTGTGGCTTGGGGGCTGCTAAGAGGCATGGGGGCTGATGAGAGGCATGATGGCTCATATGGGGGCTGATGAGAGGCATGAGGGCTCATATGGGGGCTGATGAGAGGCATGAGGGCTCATATGGGGGCTGATGAGAGGCATGAGGGCTCATATGGGGGCTGATGAGAGGCATGGGAGCTCATATGGGGCTGATGAGAGGCATGGGGGCTCATATGGGGGCTGATGACAGGCAATGGGGGCATCTGAGGTCTGATTGTGGGTCATTCACATTGGTCTTTGATCTGAGGTCTTATTAACATTGGGGTCTGATAGGGGCTGTGACTGCTGGTCTGACTTGAGGTCTAATGAAAACATTTTTTTCCTGATTATTCTCCTCTAAAACCTAGGTGCGTCTTATGGGCCGGTAAATCTATTGCCTTACAGGTGACATCTCCATGGATTTGTGTTGTTCACCTTCACTTTCTTGTCCTTTTGGTCCAGACCATAATGCGCAGATGTCTTTGGCCAAGAGTGTACTACCCCCTTTGCTATTGTCACTCAGCCCAGCTGTTGATTAAGGAGCTGATCAACCTTCCTATTTAACTGATTGTGGATCCATCTTCTCCCTGAGCTTTGAGGTTGTCTAGTCTCTAGTAACCAGTGAAGGTGATCTCGTCTGATTACTCGTGTATTGTACCTTGTCTGTCTACGAATTCTTCTCCTTGCTACCTACCCTGACCTTGGAACTGTGACTTGAACTACGCACGTACTCTGCCTGCCCCGACCTTGGAATTGCTATTTGGAATACACAAGTACTCAGCCTGCCCTGACTTTGTACTGTGTTCAGACTACGCTTTTTGCCTGAATCCTTTTCACCAGTGTCTCTGACCCCCGTGGTTCAGCAGCCAACTATACCAGGACTATTCCAGGAGGTAGCAGCCTGGTTGGCTCCCTGCGGCAAAGTCTAGGTCCCTGTACGGGAAACCTCCAGGAGAACACCCTTAGGTTTAGCCCAAAGTCAAACTGATTAGTTGGCACACACCCACTGTCTGTTACAGCTATATAAGAAACCAGTAATAATAAATGGCACACTGTAGATGGGGCATGTTACAGATTTTGCATTAGGGCCCAGGAGATTCAGATTACATGTTTTATTTGACTCATTGCTTCTGCAGTCTATCCCCACACTCTATAGCAAAGACACCCCCCCTTTAAAGCTGCCCCTTTAACACCGCCATTCTGTAGTTTCCAACAGTACTGTGCCTGCTGCTGTCCCATGTCCCCACATTGCTGTACCAACGTGCTGCCAATAACCCAAAATAATGTACTGCTAAAATAAAAGTGCCAAAGGACACAACTACAGAACTAGAAAATGATGAGCTAAAAAGCAGACTTTAGGCATCAAACCCCAGACTAAACCCCAAATTCCGACCTATTGACAGACCTTAAAATACAGACAGCAGATTAGCTCAAAATTCATACAAACCGCAGATTAGACTCCAAATTTATACAGACCTCAAATTCATATGCCCCCCTATAACCTTCTTTGCTTAAAGGGAACCATATTTTAAGGGATGGTTGGGAGGGGGGGGGGGGGGGGGGTTTAGGGAGCCACATTTAATTTGTGGTCTGATCTGAGGTCTACATTTAAAGGGAACCTGTCATCGGGATTTTGTGTATAGAACTGAGGACACGGGTTGCTAGATGGTCACTAGCACATCCGCAAAATCCAGTCCCTATAGCTATGTGTGCTTTTATTGTGTAAAAAAACCCGATTTGATCCATATGCAAATTAACCTGATGAGATGAGTCCTGTCCCTGACTGATCTCAGGTTAATTTGCATATGGATCAAATCAGTATTGCGGATGTGCTAGCGGCCAACTAGCAACCCATGTCCTCAGCTCTATACACAAAATCCCGGTGACAGGTTCCCTTTAAATGTAGACCTCAGATCAGACCACAAATTAAATGTGGCTCCCTATAATGCCCCCCAACCATCCCTTAAAATACACCTCATGGCAGACCTCAGATCAGACAAGAATAAATGAAACAACTTACCTCTCCTGCTCTGGATAGTGCCTCCACTCTGCAGATTCAGCTTGCTCTTCTTGCAGCACTGCACTGTGACCAGACCTTGCCTAGTGTAGCATCATAGTGCGCAGCTGAACGCTGCGGCAGCCGGATAAGGACGAGTAAGTTGTGAGTAAAGCCAGCGCTATACTCTCTGCTCCCTGTGACTCGCAGCTCCTGTGTACTAAGCAATGCTTCCACAATAAAAGCACTCATTAGTAATAGTGCCCATCCTGCTGCGTCCTACCATCCTGAGAATCCCGGACATTAGTTAAATTTTAAAAATCCGGCCGGACAGTTTTCTTATGTCCGAAAAAGAGAACATATTAGGGGGAAAAAGAGGACGGATGATGACCCTAGTTAAACCTCTGGTCTGGCAGTCCATGACATATCCGAGTAAGGCCCCATTAATTTCTACAGGACCATGCACACATCCTAATTTTATGCAGATCTTCGTGGCTGTTATGCAAATTATAAAACATGTCCTATTCTTGTCCGTCCTTCTTTTTGGTGGGAGTGAGAAAAATGAGGAATGCACAGCAAATTTTGTGGCTCTGGTGTTTGCGGACCGAATATCGAATGCAGCCCTGTGCATGGATGTATAATACACCAGGAACACGTGTCAATTCGACTAAAGAGTTTCCATTTAAGGTTCTCACTAGGGATGAGCGAATCAACTTCGGATGAAACATCCAAAGTCGATTTGCATAAAACTTTATTCTAATACTGTACGGAGCAGGAGCTCTGAATAATATTAGAATGTATTGGCTACGATGAGACTTCACACAATAACTTCATAAATTAATTTGTGCTGTACAAAACCATTTCCCGAACTCGGGTTCGGTTCCAGCAATAACATTCTAATACTGTACAGAACTACAGCTCAGTACAGTATTGGAACGAAGTTTTATGCGAATCGACTTAGGCTACTTTCACACTAGTGTTGTTTGAATCTGGCGTTCAATTCCAACACCGGAACTGCCCGCTGGATCCGGAAAAACGTGTGATTACATTTGAATCCTGATCAGGATTTTGATCACAATGAAAACATGCATTGGAAAAAACGGATCCGCCATTTATGGTCTTTAACTTTTTTTTCAAATTTTTCGGGTTTAACATGCAAAAGCCGGATCCGGTTTTACGGAACACACAGCGCCGGCATTCAGTCAAAGTGTTCAGGATTTTTGGCCGGAGGTTAAAATACAACATGCTACGGTTTTCTGAAAAGCCTGATCAGTCAAAAAGACTGAACTGAAGACATCCTGAACAGATTGCTCTCCATTCAGAATGCATGGGGATAAAACTGATCAGTTCTTTTCCGGATTTGAGCCCCTAGGACGGAACTCAGCGTCGGAAAAGAAAAACACTAGTGTGAAAGTACCCTTAGGCTGGGTTCACACGGGCGTGTCCGGATGCGTCCCGGTGTATTGCGGCAAACCCGCGCAATTAGGTATGCAATTGCAGTTTTGACTGCGATTGCGTTCCGACGTTCAGTTTTTATCGTACGGGTGCAATGTGTTTTGCACGCGCGTGATAAAAAACCGACTGTGGTACCCAGACCCGAACTTCTTCACAGAAGTTCAGGTTTTGGTTCGGTGTTGTGTAGATTGTATTATTTTCCCTTATGACATTGTTATAAGGGAAAATAATAGCATTCTGAATACAGAATGCTTAGTAGGTGGTCACTGTGGTGATGGACCATGTGATCCGACGTCACCACAGGTCCTTTAGCTGGTAGTTCATCATTAAAGAAGAGACCGGGAACTACGCGATCAAGAGAAGGTGAGTTAATTTTTTTTTTAACCCTCAATTGATCACCTACTATGCATTCTGTATTCAGAATGCTATTAACCATGTTATAAGGGAAAATAATACAGTCAATAGACTGTCATCTTAGCAACCATGCGTGAAAATCACACCGCATCCGCACTTGCTTGCGATTTTCACTCAGCCCTATTCACTTCTATGGGGCCTGCGTTGCGTGATAAATGCACAAAATAGAGCATGCTGCAATTTTCACGCAACGCACAAGCGATGCGTGAAAATCACCGCTCATGTGCACAGCCCCATAGAAATGAATAGGTCCGGATTCGGGGCGGGTGCAATGCCTTCACCTCACGCATTACTCACTCGCAGAAATCTCGCCCGTGTGAAAGGGGCCTAAGGCCTCATGCACATGAACGTACTTTCTTTCCATGTCCGTTCCGCTTTTTTTGCGGACCGTATACAGAACCATTCATTTCAATGGGTCCAAAAAATAACAAATTGCTTTGTGTGCGTTCCATTAAAAAAAATAGAACATGTCCTATTATTGTCCACATTACGGGCATGGATAGTACTGTCCTATGAAGGGCCAGCTGTTCAGTTCCGCAAAATACGGAATGCACACGGAAATCATCCATATTTTTTGTGGAACACAAAATACATAGTCATGTGCATGACGCCTTATCAGCACTCTGCTGCCGGCAATCGATTCTGCATGGTGATGAGCGCAGGCATATGCAATCGCTCCTCCCCATACTGAGGATAAAATAGGAACACTTCACTGCTAACAATCACCTGCAAAATCTACAGGTGTAATATTACCTTACAACCCTAATGATGGAAACCAGAGGATGTAGGAATAACTGACAAACTGAGGACTTGATCAGAGCTGTCATGGACACTGTCTATAGACAGGCCCAAAAAGGTACTGTATTAACCCTGACTTCTGGTGATTTAGTGATGACGTGTCTCCAGAAAGACTACATTTTATTTTTTATGTGTTAGGGGAGCGGGTTGGGAGCCTTGGTGAACCAGTTATCCAGGTAGGGAAAGCTGTGAATTTCCTTGGACCAAGAATGGCTGCCAGAACTGCCATCTTTGTAAAGATTTGCAGAGCACAGAGATTCCCAAAGGGAAGAATTTCAGCTATTTAACATGACCACTGCTGGAGTGAATCTGAGTAATTTTCTGTGTCCTGGATGGATCGCCACATGTAGGTATGCAATTCTTGGGCCCAATTTTGCCATAACATCACCCCTTTCAGAGAACAAGTCACAGATATCAAAGTCTAGTTTCTGAATTTATTTACTTTTTACAGGAAAAACCAGAGACTAGAACCCATCGTAAAAGGGTTTTTTGGTGTCATTAATTTCCGATCTGCAGTACAATTCCCAGCACCCCTGACCATCTCCATTGTACCAGTCGTGCAATTTAAACTTGTCCATGAGAGAAGAGACTTACAGGTTTTTGTTTGGATTGACAATATATCTTGAAGACAGGAGATAAGCAAACTGGGAGATATCTAAAAGGGTTCAAAATGCATCTGTGGCAGATGTCAGGCATACTGGAAACAAATGAGTGGAACTGGAGAAACCCATCACCTGGATTTTGGTATAGCGCTGAGGACATGGGCTGCTAGATCGCCGTTGGCACATCCGCAATATCCATTCCCCATAGCTCTCTGTACTTCTATTGTGTTAAAAATAAATAAAAAATAAAGTGTAAAAGGCTACTAACATTTCCGGAGCCCAGCACCTACCCGCATACTCCGAATCTCCTCCTATCTCCCCGATGTCACAAAGCTAGGGCACCATAACCTCGCGATGCACAGTGTCAGCATAGTCTTCCTTTCCTGTGCTGGCATCGGCCTCAGGGAACGAACTGCGCTCACACATTGCAAGATTATGGCACTCTAGCTTTGTGACATCAGGGAGCAAGGAGGAAGTGCGGATGATGCGGGGCAGTACTGGGCTCCTTCACAGTGGGCATGGCTGGGCTCAGAGTCAGAACGCTGGACTCATTCATGGTTAATTTACATATCTTTAAAAAAATAAATTAAAAAAAGCAGCGCTATGACACATTACAGATGTGCTAGCAGCAATCTAGCAGCCTATGTCCTCAGCTCTATACCCAAAAATCCCAGTGACAGGTTCTCTTTAATTCCAGGAAGCCATCTTCCTATGGGATGCAGCCAAGTTAGTATCCTTTCTGTAACACTGGTTCCTCTTAATGAAGGGTGACCACGAGAATGCCACAATATAGGACAGGCACGTAGCAGTAGAAAGCCTACAGGACACTGTGGGGGTGGGGGCTTATAAAGGGGTTGAACGTTGTCTTGACTGTTGCTGCTTTAGAACATTCTGTCCTTCAGCAATGATCCTAGGCGCTGCCAAGGACTATATGCTCTAGTAAAATAACTAGGTCATTCATAGAATGAGAACCTGTCACCATGAAAATGCAAAATAATCTGCAGGCAGAATGTTATAGAGCAGGAGGAGCTGCGCAGATCGAAGTATAGATTAATTGGAAAACATTCAGCATAACTTGTATTTCATTCATTTAAATTCCTGTTTATTTTGGGCTGTGACGTCCCAGAGCCGGTCCTATCAGTGATTGTCAGCCTTCCCTCTATGACCATGTATACACAGACAGCTGTCAATCACTGATAGGACGTCTCCTTGGCTTCACAGCCCAGAATGAGCAGGAATTTAAATTAATGAAATACAAGTTATACTGAATCTTTTCCTATAAAACGACAGTATATAATCAATCTGCTCAGCTCCTCCTGCTCTAGAACATGCTGCCTGCAGCTCAAACACCATGTTCAAGGTGACAAGTTCCCTTTAACGTCTCATCTCCATTTTCCACCACTTAAAATGAACACTAAAATGTAGGGGGAAAAAAAAACAACTCCGTAATTTGCAGAATTCTCTTTCACAATACTGTTTCTGGCAGAACAGCAGATATGCTTCAACCCCTGGCTAAAACCCACACACTGCACTCATGTCTAAGCCAGAAATCAAAAGGAATACACAGGAAATCAATTTGCTGCAGAAACTGCAAATTCATTCTCCAGACAAACATCAGGCATGTTTGTGTCTTGTGTGTATCATTCAATTTCTACATTTAGTGTTCCTTTAACTTACATAAATGCTACTGTTCCATGGCATTGTGTCAAAAGGATTAAACACTCAAATGACTGAATCTGTATGGTCACAGTATAGGATTATCGCTTATGGGCTGCACTATTACATTCACTTTATATTGTAAAGAAAATAAAAATAATGAAGACCAAGTGGTATGTTTTTTTTTAATACATAAAATAAAAAAATCATAATTAGGTCTCTTAATCGTTTATTAGAAATAATGCAGACAATTAAAAAAAATCCCCATCAATTCCAATACAACCTAGGCTTTTCACCCGATAAAAAGAAAACAAACAAAACAGTATAGTGTATTAACATTGTTACTCTTTCCTTTTTAATATATACTGTGACAGTGCAAATACAATTTGGTCTAAATGTACAGACTGATGAGAGAAACAATGTACAGCTGTCTACACTCTTCCAAGGTGGAAATGCAAAGGGTCAGACCAATTGTACAGGAGTCATAGTTACAAATAGGACAGTCTCATAACCTCACTTTGTATCCAGAAAACCAAAATCATTGCAAAAGAAGCGCAACTACTGAAGGACACCCGGGACTTAAAGTCTACTGGGTTTTACTAGGAACATATGTAACTAATAATGGGGGCGTACTCTTGATGTCAGTGTTAAAAGGAACCGTAATCCCCTTAGATCAAATTAAAATTTTTATCTATAAAGAAATCCAGATTTGGTTTCTGTAGACCAAGCACTTTTTCAGTGACAAAGGAAGAACTACAGAACTCACTTCCTTGGCAGAGCAAGTACAGAGCTCAGAACAGTATAGCTGGATACTCCATGGACTTTAGAGAATCAAAATTATTTTAGGTCGTAATGGTTCTTTCTGTAGGTTTTAATTCAGCATTTTAGAGAACGTGCTCTCATGTAAACCAAGGGTACATAAAAACTTCTTATAACCACAAGTAGTGAGATAAGGAATACACAACATACTTAAAGGGTTTGTGCCAAAGATCAGACAGGTGCGTGTTCCCCCTCAGAGACCTATACCCATCTCGTAGAAATTAATGG